>NC_056741.1:805591607-805636820 GCF_019279795.1 Protopterus annectens | reverse complement strand
AAGCCATGCCTAACGGGAATCAGCACTGCTGTCTACTTGTATATTATTACTCCCAGTCTGCAGTGTACCCCAGCAGTGCTAACATCCCGACAACAATTCAGAGTAAATCAGAACAAAAATATAATTAAAATAGCAAAATGCACTGTAAACCTTTCAAACAAAACACATCACTGCTTAGCACTAAAGAAAATTGACTGGGTATAACTATAACATTCTGTTGTCATGTCTCCTTTGACGGTTAGATAAACTTCTCTACAATGTACAGTTGCTGAGTCTGTCAAAGAATATACTTATTTTGATCCCAAAGGGAAGGTCCAGCTGCAGAATTACAGCAGGATTTGGCTCAGATCCCTGCCTAGACAGATAAGGTGAGGTGTGTGGGTGTGTGTGTGTGTGTGTGTGTGTGTGGGTGTGTGTGTGTGTGTGTGTGTGTGTGGGGGGGGGTCCAGCAAAAAATTGGAATTCTCTCCCTTCCAAAATAATGATGGCCTCAAACCTCAAGACATTTTAAGCTAAACTAAAGATTCTTCTGTGTTTATCTTTAAGATGCACTTAAAATAACCCATTTTTTCTCCTTCATTACTGTAGACAGTCTTTGCTGTACTCTTACTAATTGCCACATGCTCTATACTGTAGTTCTGCTAACATAATAACCTTGAAATGTCTGCAGTACCGTTTTTGAGTTAATATGGATGTAATGAATAGTGTCTACAATCTGAAAAATACACCACTAAATGTGAATAGTCTACATAATGTCATACATATTTTGTGAAGACTGTATGTGTATAGTGTCTGCTATTTGTTCATGGAGTTTTTTTCTGTGCGCCTCCACTGAAAGGCTTTTGACTGCGTCAGGCTATTCCAGTCAACAGATGGTAATAAGTACATAAATGTGGGTGATTTGTTCTGCCGGACCACCACCTCTCCAGTAAACACTGGATTCTTGACACACATGATGGGTGGAAGTGTTACAGAATTTAGGTGCCAAATACTTATCAAAGGGTTTTTAAAATGTAGAAGTCAAAATTACTCCATGTATGGAACCCTCTCCTTTCTACTTCTGTTTATTAAAATATTTAATAAATTACTTTGTTTTCCATTATATCCATACATGCATACATTTTACTTCCTGGCCACTACCTAGCCCATGATGACACTGTAAAAGACACTACATATGTACCCTTTTGCTTCATTCTGTATGTCCTCTGTATTTGTTCACCCATACCAAGGATTCCTGACCAGCAGTTCCTTGTGCAAAGAACAAGCATGATACTGAACCTTTTTAACACGCTGGGTAGTAATTTTGCACGTCTGCTTTCTTCTGTCACTTGACCCTCCTTCAAATATAGTTGAAGTCTGGTACCGAACCAAAACACTCTGTCCACTGGTTCCTTTCTGTTGTAGTGAAGCTAACTCTCCATTATTTGTTTGAGCCTATCCATTTCCTGAGCACATTGTACACTTAAGCCAATCTCATTGAAGATCGAACTAACAGCCACAGCATCCTGAAGCCCTGTCAGGCTAATGCGGCCAATCTCATTGAAGATCGAAACAGCCACAGCATCCTGAAGCCCTGTCAGGCTAATGCGGTAACTGAAGTTATAAATAGAATTTTGAAGTGTTTGCACCTCTAGATGTGGGGATTCACCAGTAGTGATCATAACTCTGTCTTAATTGCAGTCCTCCATTACAATTCTTTGAATGCTGTCTGTTGCATATAGAGTAACAGAACAGCAGATGTTAGGTGGTTGTGTGTCCTTGAGCTGCTTCCTTCATTTTAGTTATAAATGTTTCCCAGCTCGTACTGGTGGCCTGTAAGAGCTCTTTCATAAGGTCGACTTCCAAATATATGGCTACTTGGCTGTGAAATATCTTCAGTGTGGTAGTAAACTTTTCCAAGGTCATATTGATATGGGGATCTTTCACAGATTCAGCTAACAAATCCATCCAGCCATCCACAACCCCTTTTCCCTGCTTTTTTACAAGGGGTTGGGGTGTTATATTCACTGTGACAGTCCTCTAGAGCCAGTATTTACACCACTGGGTGGCTAGCTCCCAAATGTTGGGTAATTTTTTGGCCTTTAACTGCTTCATCCAATCCCATGCAGTGTTTTTCAAGTTGATATAGGTGACCCTCAGTCTATTGCAAGGCCGACACCCAAATTTTGGGTGGTTTCTGTTCTGTTGGAAATCTGGGACCTGATGCAGATCCATAAAGGAGAAAATTGTCTGCCTGTGTTTGTTTTTGTGGGGCTCATTTAGTACTTTTATGTTCCTCCATAGTCCTGCAAAAGCCTAAATGCAGATTATGTTGAGACCTTTGGCTGTAAGAGGTTAAGACTGGATATCATCCTTGTACAGGATAATTCGGTACTTACAACCTTTTTTTGGCTTCTTATCAAGTTGCTTTTCTTGTCTGCTTATTTGTTTATTAGGCTCAAAACATAAAACTTATTATAACTGACATATTGGGGATTACTGCCAGGTACCTTTTTGAGACCTAAGTGACCTGGAAATGGATGATTTTACAACTGGCCTGTGATGCTGCATAAAACCTCTGTGTTAATTGAACTATGATTGGGGATGTTAGACTTGGCTAGGATTCTGCATTAAAAATCCCTAATGATTCTTTTTGGCTGCATGGATTGTGTGTGGGCTTAAGAGTTAACTGAGACTTGAAATGAACAATATATTGGTGTTGGAACTCTGCTATTGTAGTGGCAAACCGGCCCATAAGCACTGATTAAGGACTTTGTGCACTCATTGTAAAACTTTGCAGCCACGTCGCCCATGGATATACCTGATTTTGAGACCTTTAATTAACCCTTAGATGTTCATCGTGTTTCACTGTTGCAGTCATTACAATTGGGTTATCCTGCTGGCAGGCTACCCTCAGTCGGCCTGAATTCCAAAGTCTGGGTCCAGCGTCAGTTGCTGTCTTTTCTTCCTGACAGTGCACCAGGGGTATATAAGATGCAGCCGATGTCATTTTCTTCAGTCTTTCTTGCCGCGCAGTGCCCGAAGCAAAAGCAGTTTGCAGGTGCTGGTCAGCCAACTGCTAAAGTTTTCAAATTCGAATTTCAGATCCGAAGTCTTCATTAAAGCTAAGTACCCCGTTGTGGAAACTTTTTTCTTGCTCCAGACCGATGTCAGAAAAAGTTAACTGTATTTCTTGTGGAAAGCAAATACCTCATAAGAATTTTCATTCTTACTGTATTCCTTGCCTAGGCCCTGACCATAACGTTGCTAGTTGTCAGTTTTGTGCTAGATTTAACCAACGCACTATTAAGCGTTGGTACGATTTTGCATTTCATTACTTTGGCAGAAGATTTAATTATATAATGCCGTCGGATCAGCCGACTACCGGAGTTTACAAAAAACGAAAAGAAAAGGACAGGCATCCGAGATCCAAAACCAACGACGAGGCTTCTAGGCCTTTTGCCTGTTCTTAGTGAGGCGCTTTCGCAGCCCCTGATGCCCGCTACCTCAGAGCCACAGGCCGCTTCCGACTCCCACATGGAGCCGACTGGGCCTCTGGAAACTCAAGGTATTGGACACTCGGAAATTATTCCCTCAGATGGATCTGGAGCCGCTGAGCAGGTATCGGCTTCTGAGGGTGTTTTCAGGCCTACACAGTTATATGTGAAACCTACTTCAGCTACAAAGACTAAAGCAGCTCTAAAGACAAAGAAACAAGTACAGCATTCACCTGGACAGGCCTCCATGCCTAAAAAACAGATACTTAAAATGGCCGAAGACTTTATTACTTTGATCAGGGATTCCCATCACCCTCCAGAAAAGATGCCTAGGCAAGAGTTAAAATATGAATCTTCAGACCAGGTTTCCATTTCCTCTGATTCCTCCTCTGAGCAGGATTACTCTGTTCCTTCCTATGAGGATTCTGATGCTGAAGAATCTTATCCCTTCAGCCTGTCTTCCTGAGGATTATTCTTTTGGGGAAACGCTGCATACTATGAGGGAGAATTTCCACTGGGAGAGCCAAGATTACTCAGAATCCAAGAAAAGGTTCAGATTTCCTTTTATTGCCCCAGCACAGGCCCCTTGCTATCCCACCTGTTTTAGACATTGTAGATGATGTATTTACAGAGTCCAGCTTTTCTCCAGACTCTGTAAAACCAGCCCCTGTTAAGCCAGACCAATACTACTGGGTTCCTGATTCACATAAAGTTCTCTAGAAGAACCCTGCAGCTGACCCAGAAACCATCTCTCAGGGTCCCAAAGGGGTCAAGGCTTCTACTGCAAAAACCCTATCCCCTTTGATAGGGATTCTAGGGCCCTAGACAGATGGGCAAAAAGATTTATACCTCTGCTACCTTGGCTGTAAGAGCTTTAAATTGCCAATTTCATATGCTTAAGTGTCAGCAATATCTTCTATCCTTGCTTAAACAGAAAATGCCAGCAAATGCAGAATGTGCAGACAAAGAAATGCAGGATTTATTGCATGCAGCTGAACAAGTTGGAAAGCATACTTTGCAATGTGGTTTTGATTCTTTTGAGGCCTCTTGCAGGGCCGCTGTTACAGGGCCGCTGTTACAGGTTCTGTCTTTAGGAGGCATGCTTGGTTAAAAGAACAAAATTTGCCGGATCATGTTAAAGCAAAACTATTAGACGCTCCTTTACAGCATGATACTTAGTTTGGTGCTAAAGCAGAAGAGGTGTTGAAGAAAATGGAGGACAAGGCTAAATCTATGCAAATAGTCAAGGTTTTCTTGCAGGTACAGTCTCCCAGATTTAGCAGGAACTCTCCTACAAAAATTTGGTCCTTTCCAGTGTCAGACCACAGAGAGGCAGACACAGACGCCCCAGAGGCAGATCATAGCCCCAAGGCTCATACAGACCTAAACAGTGGGGTGCTTCTACCTCCAAGAATGGAGAGGAAAAGTCACAGCCATACAGGAAATGGTCTCAATGATATTCCACTTCCAGCACCAAGCACTTATCTTTTGACAGCCCCTTTGGGGGGAAAGCTAGCACTATTTTCACAAAATTGGCACATTGATCACCCTGGACAAATGGATTCTAAATAGCTTCACAAGGCTACAGGTTCCACTTTCACACCCTGCCAAGGCAGAACGGTATGCCAGACCTGCCACGCAATCAATGGACAGAGGCACAAAAACATCCCTCATGGACATGAGGGCCATTCAACAAGTACCAGAACAAGAGCAGGGTCACTGATTCTATTCAAGACTGTTCTTGGTACCCAGAAAAGATAAAGCCTGAGACCAATACTGGACCTATCTATTCTAAACACATATATGGATATTCCAAAATTCAAAATTTTGACTCTACAGCAGCTTCTGCCCATGTTGGGCAAGAAGGCTTGGCTTGTGACTTTAGATCTAAAAGAGGCATACCTGCATGTCCCAATCAGAAACATGCAGAAGATGCCTCAAATTCAAAGCTGGCTCAATGCACTACCAATTCTCTGCACTGCCCTTTGGCTTATCTACTGCGCCCAGGGTCTTCACAAAGTGCCTGGCGCCAGTAATTGCATTTTATAGACAGAGGAATACAGATATACCCTTACTTGGACGACTACCTAATTCAAGCGGAGAACAAGGACATTCTACTACAGCATCTGGCGTTTGTAAAAAGAGTACTGACAAGTCTAGGGTACACAGTAAATGAGAAGAAATCAAAACTCGTACCCTCTCGAGATAATATTCCTGGGTGCAAGCTTAAATACAACTGCCCAGATGGCCTATCTCACGCCAGACAAACACAGACAACTGACTACTTATTTCAAAATGTTGGCAATAAAGACCCAGTTATCTGCAAGAAAGTCTGCAGGCCTTGTTTCATGGCATTCTGCATTCTGCTAATTCCATATGCAAGACTGCATATGAGGAAACTTCAGTGGTATCTAAAATTGTTTGGACTCAACATTGCCACAGCCTGGAAACAATAATTACCCTCATTCCCTGCCTGCAACAGGAGTTTCGATGGCTGGCAAAAGCCTGTCACCACAACACGGGACAGCCATTCACCTTGCCCACAGCCAGGCAGACATTGACAACAGATGCATCAGATTATGCCTGGGGGGCCCATATGGCAGGAAGATTTATTCAGGGCACATGGTCCGCAAGTCAAATGCATCTACATGTCAATAAAAAAGAGATGCTAGCTGTTCAGAATGCCCTAACAGCCTTAAAGGATCAACTTCATCCAGGGCAACTAATAATAAAGACTGACAATACTACAGTCATGTGGTACATAAACAAGCAGGGAGGCACACATTCCTACCCCCTCTGCAGGCTAACCATGAACTTGTGGCACACAGCATTGACATACCAAGTACATCTGCAAGCTCAATTCCTGCCAGGAAGGAAAAAATACTCTGGCAGACTAAGCAGAAACCTAATAGACCCCCCCCCCCCTGAGTGGAAATTGGATCCACAAGTCTTCAGCATAACAAGGACCTGGGGATGCCCGGACATAGACCTATTTGCCTCCCCTCACAACTACCAACTACAAAGATTCTGCACGATCACAAGCAAGCATGGAAAGTGGATGCTCTATCTTTCAGATGGAAAAATCTAACGGTATATGCCTTTCCTCCTCTGCCTCTCCTCCCCAAGGTACTCCTCAAGGTCAGACGAGAAACCAAAAATGATACTGATTGCCCTAGACTGGCCCCGCCAGCACTTGTACCCAATCCTAAAGAGCTTGTCTCACTGCCCAGCCTGGGCATTACCTCAAATTCCTCACTTATTGACCCAACAAGACAGCCAGATACTGCACAGCCAACTCAAAACCTTAAACCTGGTGGCATGGCAGATAATATAGCCTCTCAAGACACACCTCTCTCTAAAGCAGTGTTGGATGTCATTTTGGAGGCCAGGAGACCTAGCACCAGAAAATCTTATGCAGACAAATGGAAGAGATTCTGTGCTTGGAACCAAGCACAAGGTATTGACACGATTGTTCCAAATATTCCTCAGATTTTGCAATACTTAACTGAGATGCTGGATAAAGGTTTTTCCTTTTCATCAATTAAAATTCATGCCTCTGCCGTTTCAGCTCATTACAATACAGAACCACCTATCTTTTCTCATCCGTTACTGAGGCAGTACCTCGGGGGGGCTAAAAACATAAGACCTCCAAGGAGAGCATCAATACCCGCATGGGACCTCAACTATGTCTTGGAAAAACTCACACTGCCTCCGTTGAGCCAGCCTTTGCAGCTGACATAAAATTCTTATCCTGGAAAACAGTTCTGCTCCTAGCAATAACCTCCACTAGAAGAGTCTCAGAGTTACAGGCACTCATGTCTGTGGAACCTTTTATCATTTTCCATCCTGACAGGGTTTCGCTGAGGACAAACCCTACATTTATGCCTAAGGTAGTGTCCAGTGTGGCCCTAAACCAAACAATTAATTTGCCTACCTTTTATCCTAACCCACAGAATAAGGGTGAGAGAATTCTGCATTCTTTGGACATTCACAGACCGCTACGCTTCTACTTGGACAGAACTAAAGCTTTCAGAAAGACTGATCAACTTCTAAGTGGCATATGCTGCAGCATCACAAGGAAAGCCTATCTCTAAACAGACTATTTCAAAGTGGATAGGCCATTGCATTCGTTGCTGCTATTCACAGCATGGCAAATCAGTTACCAAGGGGATTAGGCCACATTCAATCAGAGCAGCAACCACTTCAGCAGCCTTCCTCAGAGGAGTACCAACCAAAGGCATCTTAGAGACTGCAACTTGGAGTTCAGTGCGTACCTTTACAAAGCATTATCACTTACCTCTCTACTCTAAATCCAGGGCAGGCTTTGCCACTGCAGTTCTGCAGGGCTTTATAGCCACTCCTAATCCTGTTTAGCTCCAACCTCCCAACCTTAGCTTTGGGATTCAACCCAATTGTAATGACTGCAACAGTGAAACACGATGAACATAGTACAGTTGTGTACCTACCATAAATGTAGATGTTTGAGTGTATTCACTGTTGCAGTCCAGGTTACCCTCCCACCATCCCCCTTTTTTCTTTGCTGGGACCTAACTGTACTTTTCTATTCTATACAACCTATGTGGTGTATTTGCTTGTAGATGAAGGAAAAGTTGTTTTTTGTGCATGCATGTTTATTGGCATAGTTTAGCCTACCATTTTAGGGGCACCTGACATCTGGGGCAAGAAAAACTGAAGAAAATGGCATTGGCTGCATTTTATATACCCCTGGCGCATTGATGTCAGGGAAGAGGCGACAACAACCGACGCCGGACCCAGACTTTGGAATTCAGGCCGACTGAGGGTAGCCTTCCAGCAGGATAACCCACTTGTAATGACTGCAACAATGAATACCCTCTAACATCTACATTTATGGTAGGTACACAACTGTACTTTTTCCTCTCCCATAAGGAATGTGCTTCCTCAGTCATGTTCTTTGAGTGTTGACATGTGGCGATCGTGGATAAATGCTTCTTGCCATTCCTTGTTCATTGTCCTTGGCTACTTATGTGACTTATAGTAGCGTTTACTTTCTAAATTTATCTGGGCTCTTGGAATCTGAGTTGAGATTCCTGAACTGTTAGTGTGTACACCCATGAGCGCTGGTTGTCCTCATTGTACTCTGCTACAGTTGACCTAGTCTGTCGAACATGCACCTGCAGGAGTGACCGTTGGTTTATTTTTCCTCTTTGTCTGGTGAGTCTTTGGCTAGCCTCTGAGGTTTCCTGCTCATTGAACCGCTTTTCTGGCAAGTCTATCTTGGAGTGCCTTTTCTAGCAAGAGCATATCCTGGGGAATAATGGGATTTTTTTATTATGTAGTCTTTGTTTATCCCTCTTCCCTTAGCATGCTTTAAGAGAGCATGTGAAGAAGAGCTTGCAGTGGAGATGTCTCCAGTTGTGCAGTGACAACAGCACTCAAGTCCTGGTTTTAGCTATTCAGTAAGCTACTGCACCTCCACATCTCCTACAGCCCCCCCCCTCCCCATATGAAGTCAACAAGCAAAGGCCATCCAGTGGCACATGGACTGCTAATCCTACCCAAATTGTATGTGTTGCCATCAGGACTCCACTACTTTGTGCCATGAAACTGGTGAAGGGTTGTACATTTTGAGGGATTTCTGATCTATCTAGATATTTAACTCATGTTTATCCATTCTCCATGTCATCCAGTACTCCATTGAGTAACACAACAGGACATAATTTCCTGTTTTGATTTCCTTTGAAAGCCCATATTTACATATTTAAGCAAATATGCAGAATGAATTGTCAACAGTATAAAAGAATGATGAGCATTCCTAATTTATTTATGCTCAGTGTAGTTAGCACAAAGATGCATTTTCCACCATGATGGGAATGACACTTGAAAGATTTCCTCTTGTGAGGAATTGTCTGGAATACATCTAACATTCATATCGGGTTCCTTTTCCCAGGTAGATCTAGGTGCCAGTTTCTCCTGCTGCTTCTGATGCCCGTTCAGGTCTAGGTCCATTCCCACTATGGGGGTTTCACATTTTACTCTGAAGCCTGTATGATCTGATTACCAAAACGTTTTTCCTGGATATGCTGGAATCATACAGATGAGTAATGGTGTAAATTTGATTTTGTTTGTAATAGTTACACAGATCATAAAAGGATATTTTTTTATATCTGTGCAGTGAATTCCAAGATATTTTGGTTTCTAGCATGATAGTGATTTCACCTACATGTTCTGGCATTTGTGGTTGTTTATGCATTTATGCTTTGTTGATCAGGTTCAGAATAAAATTGGTCTCCATCATTAATTCACCCACTCGAGTGCTACTGCCTTGCCCTCAAAAAAAAGCCAGATGGCTGCTAGTGCAGCACAGTGTAGATCTACTGCTAGGCTGTTTCATCTTTAGATGGCTCCAGTCTAACTCATTCCCACCACTAGCTGCCAAACTTTATTCCTAACACGCACACACTGTAACCTCAAATGCTTCTCCCATCCCTCTCCCCCAAAAAAACAGGGTACACTGTGCCATCCAGTCTTTCTCCATCTTTTGGTACTAAACAGTGGGAATCCCTCTCCACCTAAAGGGACTACAGTCCCCCTTTCTCACCCTCATAGCTGGCAACACTCAGATCTGCTCTGAGTTATAGCACAATGGCACTAAATATACAGAACTAACTGATATTGCCAACATCCTGGCAGATGAGTTCAATGCTAACTTACCCCCCCCCCCCACCTCCTAAAGGGCCCATATCTATACCGGAAGAATGAAAGTTCCTGTAATCGTGGCTGCACAGGTAAAAACCACACTTTCCAAAGTCAAGAACACCGCATCCATGGACCTGACAACATCCCAGGCTGCGTTCATAGGTTCATACTAGGCGCTCTGCCCTAGGGCATTTATAAGCCAAGCCAGAGTGTGTTTGGCTTTTGCCACCCATTTTAAAATAATTTTGCTATGCCCTTTTTCGAGGTTAGTATACTGTGCCTCTGTCCAACAGTGACACAGAAGTGATACCAGGTGGAAACCTACGATCTCCCATCCACTCATCAAGATTCCTCTTGAAGAGAGTCAATGAGGGACTCTGCCTAACCTGGACTGGGATTTTATTCCGGAGTGAAGGGAGCCTCTGGGTTATGAATCTGTCCCTCCAGCATGTCCTATTTATTTCAGTGCTGAGGTTCAAGTCTCTCGAGCTCGTAGCTCGATGATTTGGATTTTCTGAGGTTCAGCATGTCCATTAATTCCGGGTTGGACATGGCTTTATACGTCAGGCACAGATCGCCTCTGAGCAGGCGGTATGCCACTGAGTAGAGAGGTATTTTTGGGGTCTTTCCAGTTGCTGCAGGTGTCTGGTAAGGTACATCCCAAAAGGGGCATTGTACTCAATTATGGGCCTGATGAGGGATGAGTAAAGAGGCACGATGACCTCCCCTGATCTAGATGTGAATCACTTCATGATTAGGTGGGCTATATAAAATGTTTTTCTAACCACTTTGGCCATGTGGTTGTCAAATGAGAGATTGCTATCAACTTGGGTCCCAGGTCCCTAATTACTTCTTCTGTACTTAATGGATTACCACCTATGTGGTAATTTGTGGGCACTTTGTTTTTGCCAAAGGAGATGCCTATACACTTTTGGCGTTTAGCTTGAGGCCATGGCTCTGGCACCAGTTGTCTGTTTCTATGAGGCCCTTTTGGAGGATGCTTGTGTCGGCTGGAGTGTCGATTATGGTGCCCAGTTTGCAGTCATCTGCAAACTTGGTCAGCCACAGTCCTTCCATGTTGGCCTGTACCTCCGAGAAATATATACCGAACAAGAGAGGTCCCAGGACTGAGCCTTGTGGGACACCACTTGTAACTGGTTTGGAGTCTGACATGGCTCCAGCAATTCTAACCATGTGGGTTCTGTCCTTGAGCCAGTTTGCAACCCATCTAGTGACATAGGGGTTTATATTTAAGCTGGTGAGCTTATCTATAATGCCCGAGTGGGGTATTGTATCGAAGGCTTTTGTGAGGTCCAGGTAAGCTGTGTGGACCACCTTCCCTCACAATGGCCTTAGTGACTGTTTCAAAGAAATCAACCAGGTTTAAGAGGCAGGATCTGCCCTTAACAAAGCCAAACTGGGTAGGATCCAGTGTCTGTAGGTCCCCAATATCTTTATTTATGAGGTCCATGATGATCCTTTCCATAGCTTTGCAGACCAAGCTAGTCAGGCTTATGGGGCGATAGTTTCCAGGATCCGTTGAGGCACCACCTTTGTGGAGAGGGACCACTGTTGCTGTACGCCACTCTTTGGGTACATATCCTGTAGTAAGGCTGAGATTGAACAGTAGTTTTATGTTTGGGTTTAGCTCTTCTTGGAGTTCATGTAGGACGCAGCCCGGTACATCGTCTGGTCCCATTGATGCCTTGTTTTTTGCATTTTGGAGGGCAGCTCTTACCTGAGCATCTGAGATGTCAGGGGGGGCAGCACTCTGCTGGGATAGATATTTGCCCTTTTGGTGGGGAGAAGTTTGCGCTGAACCTGTCAGTTAGGATGTTGGCAATGTCTGTGGGTTTGGTGTATTTTTTGTCATTTTGGACTAATTCTGAGCATATCTGGGAATTCCCACCCAGGTTCCTAACATAACTAAAGAAAGCCTTGTGATTATCCTTAGTGTCCTGTGCAATCTTTCTCTCAAAGCTGGCCTTAGACGATTTTATGAGTGCCCATAGTTTTTTGCTAATACTGATCAGAGATGCCTTCCCTTTTTGGGATTTTGCTCTATCATGTAGTAGCTTCCTCCTTCTATTGTATAGTTTGTTTATGGCTGGGGTCCACCAGACAGGACGTCTGCCTTTGGAGGATTGGGACTTGGTTTTATTTGGGATTGCATGATCCATGCATTCCTGAAGGTGTTCATAGAATGAGTTTATAAAGGATGCTGCGGTCTGGGCCGTATTTTCCACAGGCCCAGGGGATTTGAAGGATTACACCTCGATTTTGAGGAGTGTGAAATTTGCATTAGAGAAGATGTCCTTCAAGGATGCAACTGCAGTCCTGACATATGGGTTGTCCTGCCTCAGGCAGCCCTTCGGTCGGCCGGATTCCAAAGTCTGGGTCCGGCGTCGGCTGATGTCGCCCTTTCCCCGACGTCAGAGCGCCTGGGGTATAAAAGCGTCAGCCGACGCCATCTTCAGTCTTTCTTGCCGCGGCGCCCGAAGCAGAAGCAGTTCGCAAGTGCCAGTCGACCAGCTCCTGTGTTTTCAGCTACTGAAGTCTTCAAAAAAGCTAAGTACCCCATTGGGGACCTTTTCTTGCCTTAGCCGATGTCCGATAAAACTGTAAAAGTAAATAATTGTTTAACTTGTGGGAAACAAATGCCTCATAAGGATTTCCACTCTTTCTGCTTATCCTGCCTAGGCCCAGAACACAACGTCTCTGCCTGTACAGCTTGTGCTTCTTTCAATAAATGCACTCTTAGGCGTCGGTCAGAGTTTGCACAGGATTATTTTGAGGAAGATTTCTGTTATATCATGCCGTCGGAGCTTCCGACAGCACATTTACCTAAAAAACCGGAAGGACAAGGACCGACACCCGCGGTCTCGACCGACACCACGCTTAGGCCTACCGTGAGTGTCTCGGTCTCTTCTGAGCCGGTTTCACAACCGCTACAGACCGACGACACCGCTCCACCGGTTACTTCAGTACTGGAGGCCAACTCGGTGCCGGTTTCTGTTCTCCCCTCTGAGACCGAAGCCCAGGATATTTCTGACACCATTTCAGTGGATAAGACTACTCCAGCACGCGGGGCTGCCAGGCCTCCAGTGTCTGTGTCCATTAAGGCCTACACACGTGCTAAGGCTGCCAAACAAGCTAAGTCTCTCCCTCCATGATCTGTTTCTTTGGGATCCACTTCTGGTTCTCAAATTGTAAGTTTAGCTGAGGACCTTATTTCTTTAATTAGGGGTTCTCAGCCACATCCAGATAGAGGCTCTCAGCCGCCTTCTGTCAAGAGGCCTAGGGTTGAGCAGGTAGATCCCCAGTCTTCCGATGAGGCCTCAGATGATTCTGCACACATTCAGACTACCAGGAGGAGGCCTTCCCGGCCTACGAGGATTCTGATGCGGTGGAATCCATTCCCTCTGCTTCTCCTCCTGAGGAGTTTTCCTTTGGGGAAACGCTTCATTCCATGAGGGAACACTTCAAATGGCAAGGCCAAGAATACTCAGATTCCAGGAAAAGGTTAAGGGAATTTTTAAAGCTACCTCAGCATAGACCCTTGGCTATTCCTCCAGTTTTAAATGTTTTAGATGATGTGTACTTGGAATCTAGTGTTTCCCCTGACTCACTCCCCCCTGCCCCTGTCAAGCCAGACAGGTACTACAGGGTCCCAGACCCACATCAATTTCTGTACAAGGGCCATACTGCTGACCCTGAAACTATTTCTCAGGGGCCTAAAGGGGTTTCCTCCACTACTACTAAGAATCCACTCGCTTCTGGAAAGAGATTCTAGGGCTTTAGAAAGGTGGGGTAAAACAGTATATACATCTTCCACCCTTTCTATGCGAGCATTAAATTGTCAATTTCATATGATTCAGTATCAGGAATACATGTTGGATGACTTGCAAAAGAAATTGGCTTCCCCTGAACCATTAGATAGAAAGGGGTTACAGGAATTGGTTCATAATACTCAGCAGGTTAGCAACCATTTCCTTCAGTGTGGATATGATGCATTGGAAGCTTCATGTAGAGCAGCAATGACGGGTGCGGTCATACGCAGACATGCTTGGTTAAAGGAACAAACATTGCCAGACCATGTGAAAATTAAGCTTTTGGACGCACCACTAGAGAAACATAAGCTATTTGGTGCTACTGCACAAGAGGTTTTAAAGAAAATAGAGGAAAAGGCAAAATCAGTGCAAACAGTCAAAGATTTCCTCCAGGTACAGCCTCCAAGATTCAGCAGGAATTGGCCTTCTAAGCATTGGTCCTTTCCAGACACAGACAAATTTCAAAGAGGCAAACACAGACATGGCAGAGGTAGAGGGCAAACTCGAGGCTCCTACAGAGGACGTCAATGGCAGCCTCCGAACCAGAGAGGTGGGGCAGGACCTTCCACTGCTCCGCAGGGACAATCTCAATGACTTGACTTTGACTCCACCATCCAGGGCTCAATTAGAAGCACCTTTGGGCTCAATTAGAAGCACCTTTGGGCGGAAAATTATCTTTATTCTCACAAAATTGGCACAATATTACAAAGGACAAATGGATACTGGACATAATAGACAAAGGATACAGATTCCATTTTCATACACTACCAACAAGACATGGCAGGCCAAACCTGCCACCAAATCAAAGGGCAGAGGCACTCAAAACAAATAACAAACCTACTTCAAATAAGAGCAATAGAAAAGGTTCCTTCTGCAGAACAAGGCCAAGGATTTTATTCAAGACTGTTCCTTGTTCCAAGAAAAGAAAACCAATGGAGACCCATTCTGGACTTGTCCGCACTGAATACTTACCTTATTGTGCCAAAATTCAAAATGCTGACTTTACAGCAACTCCTTCCCATACTGGGCAAGGGGTCTTGGCTGGTAACTATGGAGCTCAAGGAGGCATACCTGCATGTCCCAATCAGACAAAGTTGCAGAAGATACCTCAGATTTCTTGCAGGCTCAGAGCATTATCGATTCTCAGCATTGCCCTTTGGCTTATCTACTGCGCCCAGAGTGTTCACGAAATGCCTGGCATCAGTAATTGCACATTGCAGACTCCAGGGGATACAAATATACCCTTACCTGGACGACTGCCTTATACAAGTGGACAGCCAACAAGCCTTGTTAAAAAACTTGGACTGTCATTCACCTACTGCAGGCCTTGGGATACACAGTCAATATTCCGAAATCAAGTCTCGTACCATCCCAACAAATACCTTTCCTGGGTGCCACACTGGACACAAACATCCAGATGGCGTTTCTGACAAAAGAAAAACAAAAACAGTTACCAGAATACTTCAGAAAATTGGCAACACACACCCAGATGACTGCAAGGAAAATCCTGCAGGCCCTGGGTTTCATGGCATCTTGCATTCTTCTGATTCCACACGCAAGGCTGCATATGAGGAAACTACAATGGTATCTAAAAAGTCTATGGTCTCAACACAGCCACAGCCTGGAAGCATTGATCCCACTCATTCCATGCCTTCAAAAGGAATTTCTGTGGTGGGCTCAAGCAAGCCAGATAAACAGAGGTCTGCCTTTCAGCAAGCCTCATACAAGTCAAACCATAACAGACGCCTCAGACCATGGATGGGGGGGCGCACATGGAGGGCAGATGCATTCAAGGACAATGGACACAAAAAGAAAAGCACCTGCACATCAACCAAAAAGAAATGCTGGCAGTGATGCATGCAATCAAGGCCTTCGAAAAGTTCATGCATCAGGGCCATCTACTAATAAAGACAGACAATACCACAGTTATGTGGTACATAAACAAGCAAGGAGGTACCCATTCCTACCCTCTTTGCAGACTGGCAATGAATCCCTGGGCTATTTCCCTACAATTGAAAATAGAGCTACAATCCCAGTTTGTACCAGGGAAGGACAATGTTCTGGCGGACAGCCTAAGCAGAAACATCATGGATCCACACGAATGGATGTTGCATCCAGAGATTTTCTTACAAATAACTCAAGCATGGGGAAGGCCAGATATAGATCTTTTTGCCTCCCACCTCCATCACCATCTGAAAACGTTTTGCACAAGGACATACCATCCCCAAGCATGGAAGGTGGACTCTCTCTCCTTCAGTTGGAACTCTCTAACACTATATGCCTTCCCACCTCTTCCTTTGATGACCAAGGTGTTACTAAAGATAAAGACAGAGCAACCGAAAGTCATACTGATAGCTCCAGACTGGCCAAGACAACACTGGTACCCACTGCTATGGAGCTTGACACTCACCAATCCGTGGCTCCTTCCTCAATGGCCACTTCTGACACAGCACAATTACAGGACACTACACCCCAGCTTGAAAACATTGAAGCTGACGGCTTGGAAGATTCCATGACTATTCCTCGGGATACACTTTCCAAAAGGGTAAAAGATATCATCCTGGAGGCGCGCAGACCTTTCACTAGAAAAACATACTCAGCAAAATGGAAGAGATTTCTTATCTGGAACAGCAAAAAGGGTCAAGACCCATCAGTGATGAGCATTCCACAGATCCTAGAATATTTCGCTGAAATGCTCCACAATGGCCTTTCATATTCTTCCATAAAAATACATGCTTCAGCAATATCTGCCAAATATAACACTGATCCACCTGTATTTTCTCACCCATTGCTAAGACAGTTTCTAAGAGGTATAAAGAACATCAACCCTCCAAGGAAACCACCAGTGCCTGCATGGGACCTCAACTTCATGCTGGAAAAATTAACTCTTCCTCCCTTTGAACCAGCAGCATCTTCAGAGTTGCAATTTCTGTCTTGGAAGACAGCTTTTCTTCTGGCAGTAACCTCAGCAAGAAGGGTCTCTACAGGCCCTTATGGCAATACAACCATTCCTCATTTTTCATCAGGACAGAGTTTCTTTGAGAACCAATCCGTCATTCATGCCAAAGGTGGTATCCAGGGTGTCCCTGAATCAAGCTATTCACCTGCCTACCTTCTTTCCCAATCCTCAAAATAAAGGAGAGAGACTTCTGCACACCTTGGACATACACAGACAGTTGCGCTACTACTTGGACAGAACAAAGTCTTACAGAAAATCTGACCAGCTTTTTGTAGCTTACACTGCTGGATTGCAGGGAAAAGCAATTTCCAAACAGACAGTTTCTAAATGGATTGGAAATTGCATTCGATTCTGCTACTCTTTTCATGGAAAAACTGTGCCATCTGATATCAGGCCACATTCCACCAGAGCTACAGCCACCTCCACAGCCTTTTTAAGAGGAGTGGCAACAAAGGACATTTTAGAAGCTGCTACATGGAGCTCCGTGCATACATTTTCCAAACATTACAACCTGCCTTTATATTCCAGATCCAGAGCAGGGTTTGCTTCTGCAGTCCTGCAGGGCATTTTAGCTACACCATCTTTGTCTTAGTGCCTACCACCCCCAGGTTGGCTATGGTATTCAACCCATATGTCAGGGCTGCAGTTGCATCCTTGAAGGACCTAGTACAGTTTTGTACCTACCATAAATGTAGATGTCCGATAGGTATGCAACTGCAGTCAGGTTTTCCTCCCACCTACCCTCTGTGGTATTCCTTTGGGTTTCTACCTCATTTTAGCTACCTGGGGTAATCTTTTATGGTGTATTTGTTTTTATGTTGTTGTACTTGTCTGGAATTTTTTCTCTATTTTCAAAATTTAGCCTTCCTTAGAGGGCACCTGACATCTGGGGCAAGAAACACTGAAGAAGATGGCGTCGGCTGACGCTTTTATACCCCAGGCGCTCTGACGTCGGGGAAAGGGCGACATCAGCCGACGCCGGACCCAGACTTTGGAATCCGGCCGACCGAAGGGCTGCCTGAGGCAGGACAACCCATATGTCAGGACTGCAGTTACCTATCGGACATCTACATTTATGGTAGGTACAAAACTGTACTTTTTTCACTGTGGTTTTCAGAGCAGGGGGTGGAGTCGGGATGTGAATATCCAGTGAGATTAGTTTATGGTCTGATCTTACCAATGAGGGATACACTTCTGGTCTGGAGCATAGAGTCCCCATGTTGGTGATTATCAGGTCCAGTATGTTTTCCCCTCTTGTGGGAGTGGTAACGAATTGTTCCATAGTATTTGAGTTTATAAATTCTAGGAACCTTTGGGGTAGGGTGTTGGAGTTAGAGTAATGCTCCCAGTCTATGTTTGGGTAGTTGAAGTCACCCAATATAATGGTGTTTGGAGAGACCTTCATCTTTTCCAGTGTTCTCAGGAAGGCCGAGTGGGGTTCCTGGGTTTGGGAGGGTGGTCTGTAGCAGGCTATAAACTGGAAGGCAGTTTTACCCACTGTTAGTTGCACATGGATAGTCTCTGATGCTTCATGCTGTGCCACCAACCTGGAGGTGTGGGTATCTTTGACAAATATTGATACTCCCCCCTCCTTTTGTGGTTCGGTCCAAGTTTTGGGGCCGAAAAGCATGGTATGAGGTATAACCTGGTAGTGCTGGGGTGCTCTCGGGAGCCTTGAACCAGGATGTTCATCATGCATACAGCTGCAGTCATAACAGATGGGTTTTCCTGCCGTCAGGCGGGTCCTCGGTCGGCCGAATTCCAAAGTCTAGGTCCGGCGTCTGTTGTCGTCGCTTCTTCCCTTACGTCAGTGCGACAGGGGTATAAAAGAACCAGCCAATGCCATTTTCTTCAGTCTTTCTTGCCGTGCGGTGCCCGAAGCAGAAGCAGTTCGCAAGTGCCGGTCGGCCAGCTCCTGAGATTACGAATATTTTGCAACCGAAGTCTTCTTGAAAGCTAAGTACCCCGTTGGGGAAACTTTTCTTGCCTCTGACCGATGTCAGACAAAGTTAATAATTGTATTTCGGGTGGGAAGCAAATACCGCATAAGGATTTTCATTCCCTCTGCATTCCTTGTTTAGGCCCAGACCACGACGTCTCGGCCTGTCGTTTTTGTGCTACATTCAACAGACGCACCATTAAGCGTCGGGCGGAGTTCGCCCAACACTATTTTGGCAAAAAATTTAATTACATTGTCTTCGGATACTCCGACTCCAGTTTTGAGTAAAAGACGCAAAGATAAGGACCGACATACGAGGTCCACAGCTTCTACCGACACCATGCCAAAGCCGACTACAGGTGGTCCGGTTCTGTGAGGCGCCTACGCAGCCCCTGACTACCGACGACACTTTATTGGCGGTGTCTATTGTACCCGAGGTCGCAGGCTCTTCAACCCACACCCTGACTACTGATACCGATGCCACTCCTGGCGGTGAAACTCAGACTTGAGACAGGTCTGCCACCTCTCAAGGTGTCTTCAGGCCTTCCTCTTCTTTTTCCATCAAGGCTTTCACTAAGTCTAAAGCAGCCATGCATACTAAGAGACAAGCTCCACAGGGCCCTTCTCAAGGCCCCATGCCTAAAAAGCAGATGCTCAAAATGGCTGAGGATTTGATTACTCTTATCAGGGGTTTTCAACCCCACCCCCCCGGACAAAAGGCCCAGAGTGGAGGAAGAATCCCCCTCCTCGGACCAGGCCTCCATTATTTCAGAGCATTCTGATGACCAGGAACATTCATACTCCCCTTTTGAAGATTCTGATGCAGAGGAGTCCATTCCCTCTGTCTCCCCCCCTGAGGGTTACTCTTTTGGGGAAACCTTGCATACCTTGAGGGAACACTTCCACTGGGAAGGCCAAGAGTACTCAGACTCCAGAGATTTTCTCTTGCTCCCTCAGCACAGGCCTCTGGCTATACCTCCTGTCTTAGACATTCTAGATGATGTGTATTCAGAGGCCTGCCTTAACCCAGACTCTTTACCTCCAGCCCCAGTCAAGCCTGACGGGTATTACTGGGTTCCTGACTCGCACCAATTCCTATACAAAAGCCATGCGGCTGACCCAGACACTATCTCACAGGGCCCCAAGGGAATTAAGGCCTCCACTGCTAAAAATCCATTACCTTCAGAGAGAGATTCCAGAGCTTTAGAAAGGTGGGGGAAAAAGGTATACACCTCGGCCACCTTAACCATGAGGGCATTAAACTGCCAGTTCCATATGTTAAAGTGCCAACAGTTTCTGTTATCACAGTTGAGAATCAAAATGTCACAACCTGAACAACCAGACTTGAAGGAGTTGCAGGATTTGATGCATAGTGCAGAACAAGTGGGTAAACATACCTTGCAATGTGGTTTTGATGCTTTAGAGGCCTCATGTAGAGCTGCTGTTACAGGATCAGTCATACGTAGACATGCCTGGCTCAAAGAGCAAACCTTGCCAAATCATGTCAAAGCTAAATTACTAGATGCCCCTCTGCAAAAAGATGTATTATTTGGTGTTAAAGCTGAGGAGGTATTATAGAAAATGGAGGAAAAGGCTAAATCAATGCAAACAGTGAAAGATTTCCTATAGGTACAACCTCCACGTTTCAGTAGAAATTGGCCTTCCAAAAATTGGTCCTTTCCAGCCACGGACAGATCCCAAAGAGGTAGATACAAGTGCCCGAGGGGCAGAGGGCAATCTCAAGGATCGTTTAGAGGCAGACAATGGCAAGCTCCTACACAAAGAGGTGGTGAGGATAGTTCACAGCCATTCAGAAAGCAGAACCAATGACTTTCCCATTTGCATGCCAAGCAAAGCTCAAATGGCAGCACCTTTAGGCGGAAAACTGGCATTATTTTTGAAAAATTGGCATATTGTCACAAAAGACAAATGGATCCTGGACATTATAGACAGAGGCTACAGATTCCATTTTCACACCCTTCCAATGATCTCATGGACATGAAAGCTATTCAAGAGGTACCTACACAAGAACAAGGTCAAGGTTTTTATTCCAGACTATTCCTGGTACCAAGGAAGGGAAAAGATTGGAGACCTATTTTGGACCTATCCATCCTAAACACATTTCTACTCGTGCCAAAATTCAAGATGCTCACATTACAGCAGCTTCTTCCCATGCTGGGCAAGGAGTCTTGGCTGGTAACATTGGACCTCAAGGAGGCATACCTGCATGTCCCAATCAGACAAGATTGCAGAAGATACCTCAGATTTCTTGCAGGTTCAACCCATTATCAATTCTTTGCATTGCCCTTTGGCTTATCTACTGCGCCCAGAGTATTCACGAAATGCCTGGCATCAGTAATTGCCTACTGCAGACTTCAAGGGATACAAATATACCCATATTTGGACGACTGCTTGATCCAAGCGGACAGCAAGCACATACTTCTGAAACACCTGGCTTTTGTAATAATGTTGTTGAATTTTCTGGGATACACAGTCAACATAAAGAAATCGAGGCTAATACCCTCTCAAACAATAATTTTCCTGGGTGCCAACTTGGACAAACACCCAGATGGCTTACCTCACGCCAGAGAAACCGGGGCAACTAACTCAATACTTAAAACTAGCAAATTTCACCAGGCTGACTGCAAGGAAAATCCTGCATGCTCTGGGATTCATGGCATCTTGCATCCTACTAATCCCATGTGCAAAGCTGCATATGAGGAAACTTCAATGGTACTTGAAAAACCTATGGTCTCAACACAGCCACAGTTTGGAAACAATAATACCACTGATTCCATGTCTTCAAAAGGAATTTCTGTGGTGGGCTCAAGCATGCCAAAGAAACACGGGTCTCCCATTCTGCAAGCCTCAAGCAAATCAAGTCATCACAACAGACGCCTCAGACTACGCCTGGGGGGCGCACATGACAGATTGGTGCATTCAGGGCAGATGGTCCCAAAAAGAAAAGCATCTACACATCAATCAAAAGGAAATGCTAGCAGTAATACATGCTATTATAGCTTTCAAAGACCTTCTGCATCCAGGTCAACTATTGATAAGGACAGACAACACCACAGTAATGTGGTACATAAACAAGCAGGGAGGAACCCATTCATACCCCCTATGCAGGCTGGCCATGTCTCTTTGGAACATGGCTCTGGAATTACAAATCTAACTTCAAGCACAGTACTTGCCAGGCAAGGAAAACACGCTGGCAGACAACCTAAACAGAAATATGACCGATCCACACGAATGGAAATTGCATCCTCAAGTTTTTACAGAGATAATTCAAGCATGGGGAAGGCCAGACATAGATCTCTTTGCCTCCCACAAAATCACCAATTGGCAAAATTCTGCTCAAGGACTTTTCATCCACAGGCCTGGAGAGTGGACGCACTCTCTTTCAGTTGGACAACAATGACAGTTTATGCCTTTCCACCTCTTCCTCTGCTGCCCAAAGTTCTATTAAAAACCAGAGCAGACAGACCAAAGATGATTCTCATTGCTCCAGACTGGCCAAGACAACACTGGTACCCACTCCTGAGGAGCCTGACATATTCCCCACCATGGACCCTACCTCTAATGCCTCTTCTTTTGACTCAGCACAGCTTCAAAACTCTTCACAGTCAGCTGAAAACACTCAATCTGGCCGCATGGAAGATTCCTTAACTTCACAACAGACCCTACTCTCCAAGGAGGTACAGGATGTCATTTTGGAGGCCAGAAGGCCTTCTACTAGAAAAGCTTACTACGCAAAATGGAAACGGTTTTGTGCCCGGAATGAGAAAAAGGGTCAGAATCCTGGAATACTGAATTTACCTCAAATATTACAGTATCTAGCTGAGCTGCTAAGCAGTGGACTTTCATTCTCCTCCATCAAAATTCATGCCTCAGCCATTTCTGCAGAATACAACACTGATCCTCCTTTATTCTCTCACCCCCTCTTAAGACAGTTCCTCAGAGGGGCTAAGAATATAAAACCCCCAAGGAAATGACCAGTGCCTGCTTGGAACCTCAATTACATTCTAGAAAAACTGACCTTGCCTCCTTTTGAGCCAGCTGTCTCAGCAGAATTGCAATATTTGTCCTGGAAAACAGCCTTCCTTTTGGCTATCACCTCAGCTCGCAGGGTATCGGAACTACAAGCCCTCATGGCTGTACAGCCTTTCATCATTTTCCATCAGGACAGAGTTTCCTTACGAACCAATCCGTCCTTTATGCCAAAGGTGGTATACAGGGTAGCTTTGAATCAGGCTATCCACTTACCTACCTTTTACCCTAATCCTCAAAACAAAGGGGAGAGACTACTACATTCCTTGGACATCCACAGACAGCTGTGTTATTATTTGGACAGAACAAAGCCTTTCAGAAAATCAGAACAACTCTTTGTGTCCTATGCTACAGGAGCTCAAGGGAAGCCAATTTCAAAACAGACAATATCGAAATGGATAGCCCACTGCATACGCTTTTGTTGCTCTTTTCATGGTAAAACTGTACCTGCAGGCATCAGATCTCACTCCACAAGGGCCACAGCTACCTCTGCAGCTTTCCTCAGAGGGGTTCCTACCAAAGATATTTTGGAAGCAGCCACTTGGAGTTCTGTGCATACCTTCTCCAAGCACTATCACCTACCATTATACTCCAAAACTAGTTCAGGCTTTGCCACTGCAGTCTTGCAGGGCATCCTGGCTCCTCCTAGTTCCACCTAGTGCCTACCACCCCTTTTTTTAGCTTTGGGATTCTACCCATCTGTTATGACTGCAGCTGTATGCACGATGAACATAGTACAGTTTTGTACCTACCATAAATGTAGATGTTCGAGTGCTAATACAGCTGCAGTCCAGGTTTCCCTCCCTCCTTCCCCTCTTGGGACAAGCCTATTGGCTAACACCTACTCATACAACCTGATTGGGGTATTCATTTATGGTGTATTTGCTTGCAACTACTGTTTTTTGATTATATTGCATTGCATTATTACATAAATTTATGTATTGCCTTCCTTCTGGGGGCACCTGACATCTGGGGCAAGAAAAACTGAAGAAAATGGCATCTGCTGGTTCTTTTATACCCCTGTCGCACTGACGTCAGGGAAGAAGCGACTACAACCGACGCCGGACCTAGACTTTGGAACTCGGCTGACCGAGGACCCGCCTGACGTCAGGAAAACCCATCTGTTATGACTGCAGCTGTATTAGCACTCTAACATCTACATTTATGGTAGGTACAAAACTGTACTTTTTCTGTTACTGCACTGTTACTGCACAGATATCGATGTTCTCCATGCTAAGGAGAGTTTTGAGTGCATGCATCTTGAGGTTTAGACTTCTGGCGTTGAGTAGCATTACTCTTAGTTTCTTATCCCTTGTGATACCTATGGAGTGATACCTATGGAGGTGGGTTTGTCTTTTGAGCCTTGCCAAAAAAAGGCACTATGTGGGTAGCAAGAGCCTTTGCCAATATCCGAAAGCCCAGGGGTGACTAGTGCAAGCCATCCCTAGCGAAGCATCGTAGGTTGTCGAGCATGTCATCCAAGGCTGACAGGCATTGGATCCCCTTTGAATGACACCAATACTTAAGCCAGTTGTTGAAATTGATCATCTTGTCTTCATATTGTAGCATCATTCTTGGTGAGGGTAAGATGCTACTCAAGGTCAGGGTCATACCGGCCTGGGCTACATGCTCAGAGAGCTGCTCTGTCACTTTTCATGTAGTCCAGCGAGGTATGTCTCAAGTCATTTATGCATGAACTACAGAATGAACTGGCACCCCACCTAAGCACCATGTTCAATCATAGCCTCACCTTAGGCTTTGTGCCCACTGAGTGGCACACAGCGACGGTTATCCCACTCCACAAAGGGGGAGTCACCACGGACCCTGGGAACTACCGCCCCATTAGCCTAACAAGCCTGGTCTGCAAGGCCATGGAACGTATCATCATGGAACTTATAAACAATGACATTGGTAATCTCCAAACTCTGGACCCCACCCAGTTTGGGTTTGTAAAAGGCAGGTCATGTCTCCTAAACCTGATTGACTTCTTTGAAGCAGTCACCAAAGCGGTAGATGAGGGTAAGGTGGTTCACACAGCCTATCTAGATCTTGCCAAGGCTTTTGACACCATCCCCCACTCTGGAATTATAGATAAACTCCCTAAACTAGGTATAAATCCCTATGTCACAAGATGGGCTGCCAACTGGCTCACTGACAGAACCCACACTGTGAAAGTAGCAGACTCCAGGTCCGACTTCAGACCAGTGACAAGTGGAGTACCACAGGGTTCAGTCTTGGGTCCCCTCTCCTGTTTTGGTAGCTACTTTTCTGAAGTACAGGCTAACCCAGAAGGCCATTGGCTAATGAAGTTCGCAGATGACTGCAAACTAGGAGCCATAATTGATACTCCTAACGATGTGGACATCCTTCAAAAGGGCCTCACAGAGACAGATGCCTGGTGTCAAAGCCATGGTCTCAAGCTCAGTGCTAAAAAGTGCATTGTCATCCCGTTTGTTAAAAACTCTGTACCCATGAGCTACCACATAGGTGGTAGTCTACTTAACACCAAAAGTGTGATAAGAGACCTTGAGACATAGCTGGTCAGTAGTCTCTCCTTTGATAATCACATTGACACAGTAGTCAGGAAATTCTTCTACGTGGCACACCTAATCACAAAAGGTTTCTTATCCAGGAAAAAAGTGGTCATTGTTCCCCACTACTCGTCACTCATTAGACCCATTAATCGAGTACAACGTCCCTTTTGGTATGTACCTCACAAGACATCTACAACAACTGGAAAGGCCGCAGAAATACCTCACAAAGAGGATTACCATCCTCAAACAGATGCCCTATGCAGACAGTCTCAAAAAACTCCAGCTTTACTCTGTCGCATATCGCCTACTCAGAGGCTATCTCTGCCTAACATACAAAGCTATGTCAAACCCAGAGCTGTTGGACATGCTACACTTAAATCCCAATCCCTCTGAGCTACACGCTCTAGGGACCTAAACTTTGTCACCACAATAAACAGAACATGCTGGAGGGATAGATTCCTGTCCCAGAGACTTCCCATACTAACTACCTATCTATATCAAACAATCGACAGGGGCACAGGAAAATAATTTTCTTGGGTGGTGAAAGCCAGGGTACCTTTTTGGCTTGGCTTGTATAGGCCTTAGGGCCGATAGCCTAGTACCTACCTATGAACCTGAAAAATTCCTCCACACCAAATCAGACTTGCTTTCCACCCAGCAGGCCTCCTTACCTAAAGGCCTCTCAGCCTTTAGCCTTACTCCTTCTCATCTACTGGGCTTGTAATGTCACCTTGCCCACCTTCACTCTTATTACCCCGTACCGTTTTCATGATGTTGTAAACCTGCAACATAATCAAATTTACATTTTTTTAATTGTTTCTACATCTGTTAGCTGCTCCTGTGCAGTTTTTGTTGTATAGGATTATTTTCTGTTCTTTTTTTTTATCTATACAGCTTACTTCCTCTTTCCATTTTTGGCTTTCTAAATTATTTCACCTTTGTAGTACCTGCTTCCCTTTGTCTTTCTAAATTATTTCACCTTTGTAGTACCTGCTTACGGTCAGTTGTGATCAGTGTACAACCCCAGTAAACAAACAAGTTCATAGGTTAATAACTGTTCTTCATCCAGGGACTGTCAATATCCTAGAAACTATATCCCAAATTATAGGTACCCGCTGACATGATTAATTTTAATTTATGCCTAGTTTTAACTTCTTTCAATAAGGGCTTGAGTGACCAGACCCAGAGGTATGTTTGATTGTCCTGCCATTTGTCCAGGTTATGTGTAAAGTGGGTTAGGGAACTGCTTAGCTTTATATCCAAAGGAAGTCTGCCCTATCAAAGAGGTATTCTCTGGGCTGTATATATCTGTCTTGCCATCAGGTCTTAAGTAAAGTAAAATAGTTAGCTCCACTAGGTCAGTGATCTCTCTTCTGGGGAGTCCAGATGTGGTAGTTTACTAACTAGTGGAAATTTAGCAAGGCATTGAGGAGCTTCCCTTATTTTTATTTTTCATTTTTTTTTCGATAAATGTAATGGTATCCTTTACATCACCTGATCAACTTTTGGCAGATGGGGCCTCAGTTTAACATTTCATCTGAAGGACAGATCAAGAGTACGTGCTTTCTTCCATGGAGCTCCACCAGCTTGTACATTCTTAAATGTCTTCTAAGTTTTCCTATTTACAAGTAACTCCTCAAATGGCCCTTTTCAAAGGAGAGGATTCCTTGTGCATTTTAAGTAACATACTCTGGTTACTTGAGAGATGATGGGGATTTTCCCCATTCACCTCACTTTTCCTGACACCGGCTTGCATGCTGTAATTATCCCAATCTTATACCCCCATCATCCCTCAACCATCCACTGCCCACCCATCCTTCCTAAGTAAGATGCCCATCATTTGCTAAAATGACTTCAGTGTTTTTCAGCGTAAGAAAGTTGCTTCAATCAAATAGATCATCAACATAATTAGTACCTAAACATAAATGTTATATGCGATTTTACCCTTTAATATATGCTAGCCATATAATTACTCTGAAACTAACATACAGGAGCTTTCCACTCTCCCTTTCAGTTTCATATACTATTATGTTAACTGATAATGAGAACTCTCATTTGTGGGTAAATGGTATCTCCCATCCATACACAAGAACATGGGTCTTCCTTGACCCCATGTGATAAAACACCCTAAGTCATATTGAACTTCAGGGTAGATCAAACTCCCACTTTCAGAAGCAAACACCATGACCTCTTCACTTATATAATTTTGTAAGAAAGTCTAGAAATGCTTCACATTCTAAGAAACTGGGAGCAAAGCATCTGCACTGCTGTACCCTGAGAATTTTATTTTGCTGCAGCACATCTGCTAATGTGGAACCTACCACCTTCTACAGAGTAAACACCACTGTGTAAAGAAGCTAGTCTGCAGTCCTTGTAAACCACTGCTTAGATGACGAGTGCCAAAAGTGCCCTTCTTGACTGCAAGTTATTCAGTGAGACGGATGCTGGCTTTATAGTTGCAGCTTATACAGTATTGATGCTGATTGCTTTTGCAGATTAAAAATGCCTTGTAGCAAGGTGCAGACATTCGAGTAAGTCAGTCTACAAAACAAACACAGTACCTTTGTGTCATAACTTCTAAGCCTGAAATGTATGATGGGTGTATAATAAGCTACCCGATGTCATTTGCAGTAATCTTAGGCATATGCTGCCTAATCACTATTGATGTACTCTAGGTCTCACACCTTTCTCTCGCTCTCTGTCTGTCTGTCTCTCTCTCTTTCTCTTTATCTGTCGAAAATTCTAGAAATTGGGTCATACAGCTGCCACCATCTACCTTTTCTAATGTCATCTGGCTACTTTTTTCATTGTGTAATCACTACCATGGGGTTTTCTAACTGTTAGATTATTTGCAATATGAATAAGGTGGTAATGGAAAAATTTCTTGTGGTGTGTTGTAAGATGCTCTAATCCTCCCCAACACCACAGTGGTAGTTTTCATGCTTATGGTACAATAAATTCTGTAGGGAATGTCAGGCTTGTCCAAATAATTTGCAAGGATGTATGCCCCACCACTTACCATTTCATATTAGCAGTCCAGAACTTCGCACATCTGCTAATATGAAATGGTAAGTGGTGGAGCATACATCCTTGCTACTTCATTTGGATGGTCTCCCTTGTCCATCTTAAAGAAGTATTTTTTTTTTTAAAAATAGGCCAACAAGTCTTTCATCTCATTTTCTGGGCCATTTCTTTCCTTAACTACTTCAACTCTTAGAGTACTGGGACAGATGGTCTTGTGTCATTTAGCAAGGATCTCATAGTTTTGCACACCCACTTTATTACTTAATCTTCCAAAACAATAACTTATGATTTCAATCAGCCATCACTTCTTATGGATAGTATACTGCAGTGTTTCCTTGCTTAGGATTACGTTCTACTCATGTAGAGTGAATCTAGGTGATTATTGTGGCTCTAAATCTGTAGCTTTACAGCAGGGCTGAGGTAGGGTTACCATCTGTTCCACTTTGCGAGGGACAGTCCCACTTTGGGCAGTTGTGTCCTGACAAAAAATATTAAAAATGGCAAATGTCCTGAGATTGTAGGACATAATTATTTCCTATATTTTATGTAGTAGTTGCATAAAACAGTTATTCTGTATCTAAAATACCTAAATGTTATAAGAAACACAATAAGCGACTAAAATGCTACAAGAATAAGCTTTTATTTAGGTAAAAAAGTTAAGTTCTATCCTTTGTACTGACCGTGGGTATGTGTCTGCCTGTAAAATCTGATGTTTGTACCGAAAATGTCCCACTTTGGCCATTTGAAAAGGTGGCAACCCTAGGCTGAGGTGTTTATTGGCATTTATGTTTGGGGAGAGTTTGCATGTAGTGTTGCCACACTATATAACCTAAGGATGTCTTGTTTTAGATGTACTACAGTAACTACATTGCAAACCTGAGCCTTTGTTCCTCCTTGCAGGTCTTGGACCTTGTTTTCTACATGTACTGAAATATATTGGAGCAAGAGGCAAATATATCTTTAAGAATCAGCTCAAGAATGCTGTGTTCTCTAGTAGGTTTATTTACCTGGTGATCAAGGGAGTTTTATTTATTTTTTTTTTAATTTTTGGGCTTATTTTGTGTTAGAGATGTAGGTGTTACAGTTTATTGAAACATAGTTAAAGTACTAAAATAAGGCAATTTTTGCTAATAGGCAGGTCATTTAGAAGACTGAAGAGTCTTACATGGTCACCAGGGGCAAAGAAGGTGTTCTGTAAAGCAGTAAAGTTGATTAATCCTAGCTTAAGTGATTTAAGGTTCAGTGATTCTGAGTCCCTATGGATCAGCTGACCTCCACCACACCTTTCATTGAGTCTGAAGGTATGAGAAGAGCAAAATCCTAGTATAGAGGGAGTGTTCTCTTTGTATTGAAACCAGGTTTCAGTAACTATTCAGGCAGGATTATTTTCAAAATGCAGGAGGGGCTTAAGTTCAGGCAGCGTATTTTCTTTACACTTTTGGCATTGAGGATCGCCGCCTTAATATAATTAATGCAAAACAGAACTTATTAGTGAATGCCTTTGAAACAATGGATATGCTGTCTGTATATAAAAGGCCTTATCTTGATTCCTGTTTCAGATTTAATTTTGAAACTTACAGGCAATAAACCCAGCATGCGCTTAGTAAAAAATGAGATTGCTGTTTCACCCTTGTGTGTTTCAGTGCAGCACTGAGCTAAATTTGACCGAACCACTGTAGTTACAAAGTATGGGATTTCATGTATAAAGTATAATATATTTGTTTGGTAAAATGTTCATTTTTTTCTCCTGATGTGATGAGAACTCAGTAAAGACATGTTATGGACCATTGTTGTACCAGGCATCCCGAGCAGACGTTCAAAATTACCCTTACTGTGGACAGTTTAGTATATTCATAAACCAAGTGTGGCAACTGGTGCAGAGGGTTAAGGCTAGGAGCTGTAGTTCTTTTGGTACAGGGTTTGATTCCCTCAGCCCTCATTTGCCTTTCTGTGACCTTGACTATCTTTTGGTACAGGGTTTGATTCCCTCAGCCCTCATTTGCCTTTCTGTGACCTTGACTATGACCTTGAGCAAATTGCTGAACTAGACATTGCTTCCAAGTCATCCCTAAAAAGGGACTATATTCAGTTGGCCTTCCTGTTTTAACAAATGAGTATTATTTGACTGGCTGTGGAAACCTGAAACAGTTGATGTTCTGTCTGTACATAAAAGGCCGTATCTTAGCCCCACGTTTGGATTTCATGATGAAACTTTCATGTGGTGCCCACAACATTCTCTGATATAAAAGGCATCTAAAACTGCTATTTAGCCTCGATGTTTCATTGAAACAGCACAGTAAATTTGACTACACCCCTTTACTTGCTGCAGTCTCTGGTATGTTGTGTACAGCATGTGGCAATTGAAAGTTGTAGTTCCTTGGAAAAAATATAATGATTGTACTTCTGGTATAATGACATCTTGGTGAAGAAGCACCTATGCCATTATTGTACTTGGCATACTGAACAGAAGTTCAATATTCTCAACAGAAATGGGAGTAAAAATCCTAGGCAGTTCTGTGGCATAGTGGGATAAAGCCCTGACTATGATGCAGGTGACCCAAGTTCAACTAGCCATTTGGGCACCTGTAGGAGCTGACAGATGAGGATGGCAGTGAGCAGCAGCTGTTGGCTCAGCCATCCTGGGGTTGGGGGAACAGTTTTGCCTCACCACTTGGGTAACACCTAATGGGAGTATTGTATTGCATCTGTCTAGCACAAGCCTTTGAGGATGTTCTGCCTGTATGTATGCACATAAGTTGGAAAAGGGTGTGTAGTGGCGTGCTCCCTGCAGCTAGTTTCACAGGCGAGAGCTCACTAAAGTGCTACAAGTGAAGGAAGATGTTCTAGACCATCCCCCATGAGACAGGTAAGCTGACCTGCTCTCTACCACCAAAATCTCATTGGAGGCCTAATTCTCATCCTCCATGCCTGACTGAATGGGCCAATTGGATGAAGGCATGGGAGCAGTTGGGGCTTTAAGTCGTCTACATCGCAGATCTGGCAAGGATTTCTTTTTTTAATTTCAATGTTTTGAAAGCTTGGTAAAAATGTATTCTAGGCAACTATTCTGCTTTGTATACCAAGCAGAAATGCAACCAAGAACCCATAATGAAAATGGAACGTATTGCAATATACGAGACTGTGGCAGTGAACACTTCTTAAACAGTGTATGTGCTGTTTGTATAAAAAAGGCGCTGTCTTAGTCTCCCTTTGAGATTTCATTATAAAACTTTCAGAGAGTAACCATGTGAGATCAGCAACAGTGTTTTTTGAGACTGATGTTTTACATTCAAGGGAATTTGCTACACTATACTGAATTTTACTCCACCACATTAACTGCTGAAACATTTACAATCTTTGTTGGTGTGTTGCATATGAAAACCATAAGTTTTGTGGTAAAGTGTAGGAGATTTATTTTCTGATTTTACTGACTACTCAGTAAAGAAGTTTTGTATAATGTTGTGCTCAGAGTACTGAGCATAAGTTTAAAGATTTGTAGGTACTTAATAGGCTATTGATCCATGAAGATTTTTAGAAGCCAAGCCGTACATTCTCATGAAGATTTAGTCCATCTGTTTTAAGTACAGGTAACCCAGAGACAAGCAGAGCACTGCCCAGAAATTAACGTTTTGTGGTAATATTTTAATAACCTCTCCCAAACCCATAAATCCATGCCTCCTAACAATAAACTCCAATGTAAAAAATATTTTTATGAGCATCCACTTTAGCCAAAATAAGTTTGAGGTAAAACTTTTATTGACGACCACTAAAGATCCCAGATAATTTCCCAAAGAAAATGTGACTGAAAAGAAACACTTTTTTCGTCAAAAATTGATGATGTGAAAGGTAACCCCCAGCAGGGTACTTAAGTGCCCAGCCTTGTTGAAGTGCTAGATGACCTTTGAGCACTCTTCAGTAGCAAAAAGATCTGAAGTTTTTGCAGTCTAGCCACTGATTTTTATCCTGCTTCTCTGATGCATTCCAATAGCGGTATGTGAAATGTCCCTAAAGCTTTTGGAAGCTGTTCAGCTGGTTTGATCCTTGGCAGGACATCTCACCTAGCTCAAGCTACTGCCTGCAGTGGAAACAAACTGTTACGCAAAATGTTAGACTATGGCAGTAAAGGCATATGAACTAAAGCCCATCTGTGAAAGGCTACATCTCATCCCCTTCAGAAACTTTCAGGTAATAACAAGTTTATCAAATACAAAACGTACCAAAGACTGCCATTCTGAAGTCAGGAGTTCCAGTGCATCATACCTGTGACTTTGAAATCCCTGTTTTAGCTGCTTGAAAACATGGCATTATAGCCATGGCATGTTACCATCGGGATATTTTTCTTATTTCTTACCCAATGACAGTTCAGTAAAGAAGTATTTTGCATAGTCTGTTATGCATCTGGAGTAGAAATGCCATTGCAAATCATATGTAATGGAAAATGTCACATTGTAGCAGTGAACACCTCTAAATATGCCAGTGTTGTACCTGACAATAAAAGACCATATCTCAGTTGCACGTTGAAATTTCATTAAAGAACTGTCAGGATTAGCTGCATTATGATGAGTTTAACATCTCCCAAGATTTATTTTCTGTTCCTTAAGGGCTTCGTTGTAGCAGAATACTGAATTTGACTTGATGCATTAGTTACCCAGACATTTGGCATGTTATCTATAGCATGCTACAGTTGAGGAAAAATACTGGAAAATTCAGAAGAGTTTTACTAGTGATGTAGTGCCAACAAAGTAGAGATGTATTGTAAGTCACAATTGTATCTAGCATATTGAGCAAAAATTATGTGTAACACCAGTAATGGAAACCATATAGTACAAAATGTCAAATTGTGTAGGTAAAGGCATATGAGCCCATCCTTAGGTGCCTATGTCTAGAAGGTTGTAGCTCTGTTCCCTTTTCATATTTCATTACCAGGCTTTAAGGTAGTAACAAGGTGATTGCTGCAGAGTATACCAAAGAATTCTATTCACCCTTAGGAATTTTAATGCAGCCTAGTGTTGAATTTGAGCCAATCAGCTTAGCTTCATGAAATTGTATCATTATAGTCATGGTATACATGTAGTGATTTTTTTTTTTCCTAGAATGTAAAGATGCAGTGAGAATGTGGTGTATTTTTGGCATTAATTTCACCTTGCCTTTTGAGCTGTGGTCATGTAGCCCCCATTAGGAGGCCAAGTACAGTACCAGACTGTGATGGCAAAAGCCTTCTGATGATTTCCTAGCTTTATTCTTCTAAGGCAGTTAAACAGTAACATGTGAAAAATGTAATAAAATACTTGGGCACAAAATATAGTGAATAATGCCATACTACTCCCTAATGATTTGACTGCATTTCAGGCATGAATTACTTGCCAGTACAGTGCCTTTGACATTAGATGGAGTGTATGCCTCACTGTGTCCATTAGCAGAAATGATTGCTTGGTTAGTGAGAAGGGAATAAAATGTATTTCTTTTTTATTTCTGCTCTAATGAGAACAATATACACCTATTGTCTGGACATTAGTTACACATATAGTCCCTAGGTAAAAACTGTTATAATGCTGGACTGTGAAAACAAAAGTCTTCTGAAAGAGTAAATTTGCTAACTGTATATACAAGGCCATATGTTGGTTTCCCTAATTCACTTTACAGTACAAGTTTCAGGGAGTTCTAATATGATACTTTTATACAAACATGCTCAAGAATGCTATTCTACTGGCTGAAGGTTTTACTACAACTCCTCTGTGATTAACATGCTATTACAATAACTTTTTCAGTAAATGGAGAGTGCACTTCACCTTGAATGCAGTAGCATAAATTAATCATTTGCAAGTAAAACAGACTTTATTGTTGTGTTAGCATTAAATCAAATGCAAATAAAAATAAAAATTCTGGATATGGTTTGCATACTGCCACCCTGAGCAGATGATGTTCTTCATGTTTCACTGTTGCATTCATTACATTTGGGTAATCTGCTGGCAGGTTGCCCTCAGTCAGCCTGATTAACAAAGTCGTGGGTCCTGCGTCTGTTGCTGTCCCTTCTTCCATGACATGAGGCCTTCAGGTATAAAACATGTAGCCGACGCCATTACATCAGTCTTTCTTGCCGCGCTGTGCCCAAAGCAGAAGCAGTTCGCAAGTGCTGGTCGGCCGACTCCTGAAATTTTCATTTTCGAGTTTCAGAACTGAAGTCTTCAACTAAAAAGCTAAGTACCCCGTTGGGGAAACTTTTTGTTGATCCTTACCGATGTCAAGTAAAAGTTAATAATTGCATTACTTGCAGGAAGCAAATACCTCATAAGGATTTTCATTTGTACTGTATTCCTTGCCTAGGCCCTGACCACACCGTACCTTGCTGTCGGTTTTTTGCTAAATTTAATCAGCACTATTAAACGTCTGTATATTTTTGCATCCAAATATTTTGGCTCACGCTTTAATTATCCAGAAATGTCGTCAGTTTGCAATCCGACTATTGGAATTCCTAAAAACGCAAAGAAAGACACAGACCGAGGAATAAACTGACTATGCTTCTCCTAAGCCACTCGCCAGTTCGCCAGTACTCAGTGAGGTGCTTTCGCAGCCCCTGATACCCACTACTTCTAATTCGCAGGCCTCTACTGAGACCCATTCAGAGTCCTGTATGCCATGAGATGCTTCAATTATGGAACCCGTGGATGTCTCTACCTTAGATGGGTCCGGAGCTGCTGTGCAGGCACCGGCTTCTGAAGGTGTTTTCAGACCTAAAGATTTGTACATTAGACAGATGCCATCTTCAAAATTCAGGCCAAAATCTAAATCTAGGTCTAAAAAACAGACGCCTGGGCCACATGTGCAGGCCCCTATGCCTAAAAAACAAATGATCAAAATGGCTGAAGATTTAATTACTCTGATCAGGGGTAGCCAACCCCCCCCCCCCCCTTCTAAGAGGCTTAGGCAAGACATTGATTATGAATCTTCTGAACAGGATTCTATTTCTTCTGACTCTTCTAATGAACAGGGTTTGTCTTTACCTAGTTATGAGGACTCTGATGCAGAAGATTATATTCCTTCTGCTTCTCCACCTGAGGATTTTTCTTTTGCGGAAACTTTACTTCATAAGGGAACATTTCCACTGGGGAAAGTCGGGACTTCTCTGAGTCTAAAAAGAGACTTGGGGATTTTCTTCTTCCTCAGCATAGGCCTTTGGCTATACCTCCTGTTCTAGACATTGTTGATGATGTTTTTTCAGAATCTAGTATGGCTTCTGATTCTCTGCTTCCAGCTCCTTGTAAGCCAGACAGATACTACAGGGTTCCTGACTTCTGCAAATTCCTTTTCAAAAATCCTATTGCAGATCCTGAAACAATTTCTCAGGGTCCCAAGGGCATTAAGGCCTCTACTGCTAAAAATCCTACCCCTTCTGATAGAGATTCCAGGGCGCTGGATAGATGGGGTAAGAAGGTTTACACTTCTGCAACCTTGGCACTCAGGGCTTTAAACTGCCAATTTCATATGCTTAAATATCAACTGCATATCATGGGACTGCTTAAACAGAAAATGATGTTAATTGCTGACTGTGTGGAAAATAAAGATTTACAGGATTTATTGCATTCAAATAAACAAGTTGGAAAACATACTTTGCAATGCGGTTTTGATTCTTTGGAGGCCTCTTGCAGGGCTGCTGTAACTGGGTCTGTGCTAAGAAGGCATGCTTAGCTCAAAGAGAAAACTCTGCCTGATCATGTTAAAGCAAAATTGTTGGATGCTCCTTTACAACAGGACCGTCTCTTTGGTAATAAGGCTGAAGAAGTTTTAAAAAGGTTGGAAGATAAAGCTAAATCTATGCAAACTGTGAAAGATTTCTTACAAGTGCAACCTCCAAGATTTAGTAGGCACTGGCCTACTAAGAACTGGTCCTTTCCAGTTTCTTCGAGAGCCACTCAAGTCAAACCCAGACATTCCAAAGGCTCCAGGTTTCAGTCACAAGGGACTTTTAGAACAAAATAATGGGGTGCCTCCTCCTCCAAATCTGGAAACAAGGCACCTCCCTATGGTAAACAGTCTCAATGACTTCCCTTTATACTTTCCAAGCACTTAACCTTTTAGCCGCCCCTTTGGGGGGAAAACTGGCACTTCACGAAAGAAACTGGCAACTTATAACCCAGGACAAATGGGTTTTAAATATAGTATCCCAGGGATACAGATTTCATTTCCATACATTGCCAGTCCCAAACGGATGGCCAGACCTGCCCCCCAAATCAGTGGGCAGAGGCCCAGAAATAAGTACTGTCCGTCATCAACATGAGGGCTATTCAACCAGTACCAGAAGAGGAAAAGGGGCAAGGCTTCTATTCAAGATTCAAGACTTTTCCTGGTACCCAGAAAAGACAAATCATGGCGTCCAATTCTGGACTTATCTACTCTAAACACATTTCTGGACATTCCAAAATTCAAGATGCTGACTCTTCAACAGTTACTTCCTATGCTAGGCAAAGATGCCTGGTTGGTAACTCTAGACTTGAGGCTTACCTGCATATCCCAATCAGGGAATCTTGCAGAAGATACCTCCGCTTCAAAGCAGGCTACTTGCATTACCAGTTCTCTGCACTGCCCTTTGGCTTATCTACTGCATCTAGGGTCTTCACAAAGTGCCTGGCTCCTTTAATTGCATTTTGCAGGCAAAGCAATATTCGAATATATCCATACCTGGACGATTGTCTAATTCGGGCAGAAAACAAGGACATTCTTCTAAAACATCTGGGGTTTGTAAAAAGGATTCTAACTTGTCCTAGGGTACATCATAAACGAAAAGAAAACACAACTGGTACCCTCTCAAAAAATTACATCCCTGGGTGCAAGCTTGAATACAACTGCCCAGATGGCTTGCCTAATGCCAGAAAAGCATATTCATTTGGTAACTTACTTCAAACAGGTGGCCACAAAAACCTTGCTATCTGCAAGACAAATTCTGCAAGCCTTTGGGTTCATGGCTTCCTGCATTCTTCTAATTCCATATGCTAGACTGCATTTGAGGAAACTTCAGTGGTACTTAAAAAGTTTATGGAGTCAACATCGTCACAGCCTGGAAAAAATGATTCCTATCATACCTTGCCTGCAGCTAGAGTTCCTATGGTGGGCAGAGGCATGCCACCAAAACAAGGGACTGCCATTCACTCCACCCCTACCGCCCAAACCCTAACTACAGACGCATCAGACTATGCTTGGGGGGCTCATCTGGCAGGGAAGTGCATTCAGGGCAAATGGAGCCCAAATCAAATGCACCTTCATATCAATCAAAAAGAGATGTTAGCTGTACAGAATGCACTGACGGCCTTCAAAGACTACTTTCTTCCAGGACAATTAATGATAGACAGACAACACCACAGTTATGTGGTACATAAACAAGCAGGGGGATACGCACTCCTACCCCCTTTGCAGACTAGCCATGGCATTGTGGAATATGGCCTTGATCTATCAAATACAACTACAAGCTCAATTCCTGCCAGGAAACCTGAATACTCTGGCAGACGAACTAAGCAGAAATCTCATGGACCCACATGAATGGAAACTGGAACCATGGATTTTCAACATGTTGACATGTAAATGGGGGAGTCCTGACACAGATCTTTTTGCCTCAGAACTATCAGTTGGACAAATTCTGCACAAGACCTCATCACAAAAAAGCCTGGAAAGTGGATGCACTGTCAGTCTATGCTTTTCCCCCTCTGCCTCTGCTCTCCAAAGTTCTAATAAAAGTCAAACAGGACAAACCAAAAATTATTTTGATTGCTCCATACTGGCCTCGCCAACACTGGTACCCACTCCTGCGCAATGTGTCACACCTTCCACCGTGGCACCTGCCTCAGACACCTTACTTTCTGTCTCAGCAGAACAACCAAATAATGCATACTCTGCTCCAAACTTTGAATCTTGCAGTGTGGCTTATCACCTAAATTCACCCTTAGCATCCCTCAGCAAACCTGTGATGAATGTCATTTTGGAGGCAAGAAGGCCTAGTACTAGAAAATCTTATGTTGACAAATGGAAAAGATTCTGTGCCTGGAATCAGTCACAAGGGATAAGCACAGCAGTGCCCAATATTCCTCAGATTTTACAATACTTAACTGAGATGCTTCACAAGGGCCTGTCCTTTTCTTCCATAAAAATCCATGCCTCAGCCATTTCAGCTCATTAACACAGAACCTCCCCTCTTCTCTCATTCTCTGCTAAAGCAGTATCTGAGGGGCCAAAAACTTAAGACCACCCAGGAGAGCTCCAACTCCTCAGTTTTATATTGGAAAAACTCACTCTCGCTCCTTTCGTGCCAGATGCTACTGCAAACATAAAACTTCTCTCCTGGAAAACCGCTTTCCTTTTAACAGTCACTTCAGCTGGAAGGATTTCTGAATTACAGGTCCTTATGGCAGTTGAGCCTTTTATTATTTTTCATGCAGACAGGGTGTCTCTCAGGACCAATCCATCCTTCATGGCTAAGGTGGTGTCCAGTGTTGGCTCTTAATCAGACCATTCATTTGCTAACTTTCTTTCCCAATCCACAGAACAAGGGGGAGCGGATTCTGCATTCATTGGATGTACACAGACAATTTAGATTTTACTTAAACGGGACAAAACCTCTAAGAAAATCTGAACTACTACTGGTGGTATTTGCTGCAGGGGCAGAGGGAATGGCTATTTCAAAGCAGACCATTTCCAAATGGACAAGCCATTGTATTTGTTTCTGCTATATGCACCATGGTAAAGCTGTCCCCCAGGGGATCAGATCTCATTCCACCAGGGCTGCATCTGCTTCTACAGCCTTTCTCAGAGATGTTCCTACCAGAGACATTCTAGAAGCTGCTACCTGGAGCTCGGTTCATACGTTCACCAAACATTACCATTTACTTTTCTTCTCTTAAATCCAGAGCTGGCTTTGCCACTGCTGTCCTGCAGGGCCTTATAGCTGGTCCAAATGCTGTGTAAATCCATCCTCCTAACCATAGCTTTGGGAATCTACCCAAATGTAATGACTGCAACAGTTGTGTACACTTAACATAAATGTAGATGTTCGAGTGTATTCACTGTTGCAGTCCTGATTACCCTCCCTCCAACCCCGTTTTTCCTCTTACTATACCGCTACTTTCCTTTACTATGCTTAAAAGCCTTTTTGGTGTATTTGCTTTTGTTTGGAGGTGTATTTTTGTGTTTTTAATTACTTAAATATTTGGCTCCCCATTTGAGGGGCACCTGACAACTGGGGCAAGAAAACCTGTTGTAATGGCGTCGGCTGCATGTTTTATACCCCTGACGTCATGGAAAAAGGGACAGCAACCGACACAGGACCCAAGACTTTGTTAATCAGGCCGACTGAGGGCAACCTGCCAGCAGATTATCCAAATATAATGACTGCAACAGTGAATACACTCAACATCTACATTTTATGGTAAGTGTACACAACTGTACTTTATATAGTCAGACATAATGGAAATAACAGAACATCTGCACTCTAAATCTGAGTGCCAAGTCACAGTTCCAGGCAAAGTTTTCCCTTTCTTTCTTTCTTTTCTGTAACACCATTTCAAATGCTAGAAAACGTTGCATCTGATTTTAATCAATCTTCACATAATCCTTGACTGTGGGCTTGGAACCGACTCTGCCGTTTACTTCGGCTCACGCCTTCCAAACTCTCGGACTGGGCTCTACCCATAATGTTCCTCTCTAAATTACCTCAGATCTCGTTTGCCGCTTGGGTGTCAGATGCATCCAACCTCTCTCAAGCTTTGGCAGTTCTTTTTAAGTAAGTTTTTTCTTTCTAAATTTCTCTTTTCAGTATTTATTTCTATTAAACTCTTTCCTGTCTACCCGCTTCTCTCGCTATCTTGTGCCTGTGTGCGCGTGCATGTGCAATTCTCCCTTTTTTCCCTACCTTTGGGTAGGTTCTGTGTACCATTGCTGGTACTTTTTTGCCTTTACCTTTTAGGTATTCTCGATTATGATTGTCGGTACTTCCTTTTCTGTAAAACAAAAAATCTTGCCAATATTCTTCAAGTTTCACTGTTGCAGTCATCACATTTGGGTGATCTGCCTACAGGTAGCCCTCAGCTGGCCTGAATACCAGTGTCTTGGGATTTTTGCATCGGATGCTGTTGCTTCTTCCATGACGTCAGGTTGTCAGGGGTATAAAACATGCAGCTGACGCCATTACTTCAGTCTTTCTTGCCGTGCGGTGCCCGAAGCACAAGCAGTTCGCAAGTGCCGGTCGCCTCCTGAGATTTTTGTTTTTTGAGTTTCAGACCTGAAGTCTTCTAAAAGGTAAGTACCCCGTTGGGGATCCTTTTTTCTTGCTCTAACTGATGTCAGAAAAAATTAATAATTGTCTTGCCTGTGGAAAGCAAATACCTCACAGATATTTTCATTCTTACTGCGTCACCTGTTTAGGCTCAGACCACTACGTCCCTCACTGTCGGTTTTGTGCCTTGTTCAACGCCCCGAACTATTAGTCATTGGGCTATTTTTGTAGCTAAATTATTTCGCTGTCGATCTCCATACTCCGAAATGGCTTCGATAAGCCATCCGACTACCAATCTTTTGAAAAAACGTAAGGATAAAGACAGACACAGGCTGCATAGGTCCGAAATTGCCGACGACTCTTCCGTTAAGCTAGTTGCCAGTCTGCCAGTACTCAGTGAGGCACTTTCGCAGCCCCTGATACCCACTTCTGCTGATTCGCAGGCCTCTACTGAGACCCATTTGGAGTCCAGTATGCCGTGAGATGCTTCTTAGACTATGTAATCTGCAGATGTCTCTACCTTGGATGGGTCCAGAGCCGCGTTGCAAGCACCAGCTTCTGAGGGTGTATTCAGGCCTTCCAGTTTTCATATTAAGCAGACTCCTTCATTTCAAACCAAAAATAACCAATTTCTCAGGCCTAAAGTTCGCACTATGCCTAGGAAACAGACGACCAAAGCGCATTCTCAGGCCTACATGCCGCAAAAACAAATGCTTAGAATGGCTGAAGACCTCATTACCTTAATTAGGGGAAGTCGGCCTTCCCCCACAGAGACCAAGAACTGCTTTTTCCTTCTGATTCTTCTGATCAGGAATCTGATAACTCTGATCCTTCTGATTACCAGGACATACCCTTATCTACCTATGAGGATTCTGATGCAGAGGATTCCATTCCCTCTGCTTCCCCTTCAGAAGATTTTTCTTTTGGTGAAACCCTGCATACCCTTAGAGAGCATTTCTGCTGGGAGAGTCAGGACTACTCCGTCCAAAAAGAGACTCGGGGAGTTTTTAAACTTACCTCAGCACAGGCCTCTAGCTATTCCTCCTGTTCTGGAAATTGTAGTTGTCTTCTTGGAATCCAGTCTTACCCCTGATACTTTGCCTGCAGATCCCAGGAAACCTGACAGGTACTGTAGAGTACCTGACTCCCACAAATTCCTTTTTAAGCATCCTAGTGCGGATCCAGAGACCATTTCCCAGGGACCTAAAGGCATTAAGGCTACAACTGCCAAAAATCCTACCCCTTCGGACAGGGATTCTAGGGCTTTAGACAGATTGGGTAAGAAGGTATACACTTCTGCTAGTCTTTCCATAAGGGCTTTAAATTGCCAGTTTCATATGTCAGACCTTCCGCGGTGGTGCAGCAGTAGTGTTGTTGCCTCACAGCAAGAGGCTCTCCCGTTCGATTCTCGGCTTGGGTTGGGAGTGCCTTCTGTGTGGAGTCTGCATGCTCTCCCTGCGGTCGAGTGGGCATTCGAAAGACATGCGTTGAACAGGCATGCTTTCATTGAAGGTTGGGCATCGGGCTGGCAACTCGACACCATAAAAAAAAAACTGCCAATCATTAGCGGACCTAAGTTCCACTGTGGCGACCCCTAACCGGGAAAAGACGAAAGACAAACAACAACATATGTCCACAGCATATTATGGAGCTAAACAGAAAATTATGTTGATTCCTGACTTTGCAGAACACAAAGATTTACAAGAGTTAATGAATTCTGCTAACCAAGTTGGTAAACATACTTAGCAATGTGGGTTTGATGCCTTAGAAGCATCTTGTAGGGCTGCTGTCATTGGGTCTGTTCTTAGAAGGCATACTTGGCTTAAGGAGCAAAACTTGGCAGATCATGTCAAAGCAAAATTACTGGATGCACCATAAAGCCAAGAGCGTCTATTTGGCAATAAAGCAGAAGTAGTCCTCAAAAGGATGGAGGAGAAAGCTAAATCTATGCAAACTGTTAAAGATTTCTTCCAAGTACAACCACCTAGATTCAGTAGGCATTGGCCTTCAAAAAACTGGTCTTTTCCAGTTTCTTCCAGGCCCTCTCAGTCCAAGCCCAGGGGCAGCAGACCACCAAGACTTCAGTCTCAGGCTATGCACAGATCTAAGCAGTGGAGTGCTCCCACATTCAAAACAGGGAGTAGTAAGCCACCCATCCTATGGTAAAATTGCACAATGACGTATGCTCATCTCTTCCAAGCCTTGCCCAAGTACTTGCACCTTTAGGAGGGAAACTTACCCTGCATGTCAAAAACGGGGAATACATTAACCAAGACAGATGGGTCCTAAACGTGGTTTCCCAGGGATATAGATTCCACTTCCACTCGCTCCTAACCCAAAGCAGATGGCCAGACCCCCCCCCCCCAAACCAGTGGGCAGAGGCCCAAAAGCAAGTACTTTCTCGTCTCTGTATCAAGGCTATTCGACCTGTCCCAGCAGAAAAAAGGGAACATGTATTTTATTCCAGACTGTTTCTGGTGCCCAGAAAAGAAAACTCTTGGTATCCTAGCCTGGATCTGTCTATTCTCAACACCTTTCTGGTGGTTCCAAAATTTAAAATGCTAACTTTCCAACAGCCGCTTCCTGTGCTAGCCAAGGACTCCTGGCTAGCAACCCTAGATGTAAAAGAAGCTTAACTGCACATCCCCATAAGGGAATCTTGCAGGAATTACCTACACTTCAGAGCAGGCTGTATGCACCATCAGTTCTCTGCACTTCCCTTTGGCTTATCTACTGCTCCCAGGGTATTCACCAAGTGCCTAGCTCCAGCCATTGCATATTGCAGGCAGAGAAGAATTCAAATTTACCCATTACCTGATTCAGGCGGACAGTCCGGAATTGCTACTTCAGCACGTGGCATTTGTAAAGAGACGTCTAACTTCACTGGGTTACACCTTCAATGACAACAAATCACAGCTGGTACCCAGTCAATAGACTGTATTGCTGGGAAGAAGCTTGAACACATCTTCCCAGATGGCATTCCTTACTCCAGAGAAACAAATTTATTTGACAGACTACTTCAATCTACTGGCCACCAAAACCTGGCTATCTGCAAGAAAAATACTGCAAGCCCTAGGGTTCATGGCCTCTTGCATTTTACTAATTCCATATGCCAGACTGCGTATGAGGAAACTTCAATGGTACCTAAAAAGTCTCTGGTGTCAACATTCTCAGGACCTGGAAACAATGATTCCTATCATTCCTTGCCTAAGGACAGAGTTTCTTTGGTGGGCAGAGGCCTGCAACCACAACAAGGGACTCTCTTTCACTCTACCTTCTCCCAAACTCTAACAGACTCGTCAGACTATGCATGGGGGGGGGGCTCACATGGCAGGGCAGTGCATTCAGGGCAAATGGAACCCAAAGCAAATGCACCTGCATATCGATCAAAAAGAAATGTTAGCTGTACAGAATGCTGTTACAGCCTTCAAAGGCTTTATTCTTCCAGGACAACTATTGGTAAAGACAGACAACACCACAGTTATATGGTACATAAACAAGCAGGGGGAACCCATTCCTACCCACTCTGCAGACTAGCCATGGCTCTGTGGAACACTGCCTTGAGCAGCCAAGTGCACCTGCAAGCTCAGTTCCTGCCAGGCAAACTAAATTCACTGGCAGACTACTTAAGCAGAAATCTCATGGACCCACACGAGTGGAAACTGGAACCCAAAATATTCAGGCTTTTGAGAAACAGGTGGGGGGACACCAGAGGTGGACCTTTTTGCTTCCCCTCAGAACTATCAGTTGAGCAAATATTGCACCAGAACTCCCCACAGCCAAGCTTGGAAAGTGGATGCCCTGTCCTTTACCTGGGAAAGCCTCTCAGTCTATGCATTTTCCCCTCTGCCTCTCCTCTTGAAGTTTCTACTAAAGATCAAACAGGACAAGCCAAGGACAATCCTGATTACACCAGACTGGCCACGCCAACACTGGCACCCTCTTTTGCGCAGTCTGACAGTGCTGCCCCCATGGCACCTGCCTCAGATTCCTTCCCTGCTGTCCCACCAGGAGGGCCAGATTCTGCACTCTCAGCTACAGACCCTGAACCTTGCAGCCTGGCTAATCCCCTGAACTCATCACCAGCAACCTTCAGTAAGCAGGTGCTGGATGTCATTCTTGAGGCAAGAAGGCCTTGTACCAGAAAATCCTATTCGGAAAAGTGGAAAAGATACTGTTCCTGGAGCCAGTCTCCAGGAATGGACACAACCGTACCCAGCTTACGTCGTATACTAGACTACTTAACAGAAATGCTACACAAAGGCCTGTCCTTCTCTTCAATTAAGATTCATGCCTCTGCCATCTTAGATTATTATAATACTGAGCCACCCCTCTTCTCTCATCCACTGGTAAATCAGTTCTTGAGAGGAGCCAAAAATTTAAGACCCACCAGGAGAGCTCCCACTCCAGCCTGGGACCTTAACTTTGTTTTGGAAAAGCTCACACTTCCGCCCTTTGAAACCAGCT
>NC_056741.1:805531607-805576607 GCF_019279795.1 Protopterus annectens | reverse complement strand
TTGACCAATTATTTGTTGCCTTTTCCGCTCTTCCCTTGAGTAACCCAGTTACCAAGGTTACCTTAGCTAAATGGCTCTGAGATTGTATCACATTTATCTGTCATTCTAGAGGACTTCACCTTCCGCGTCCAGTGAAAGCCTACTCAACCAGAGCTGTGGCAACTTTTTCATGCCAGAGCTTCTTTGGATGACATTTATGCAGCAGCCACATGTCCATCTCCTCATACTTTTATCACTCATTAGAAATTGGATCAGGCCTCTAGGAGGAACGAGCATCATTCAGTTTGATGGTGCTTCAGAATATTCTTCTGTGCGACCTCCCAAGATTCAGGTAGTTGGAGACTCTGTCCCACAGTCAAGGATTATGTGAAGATTGACAACATCAGATAAAGAAATGTCTTACCATACATAACGTTCCATCTGTGCTTTCTATCTTCACTAATCCTTGACATCCCCTTCCTCCTTCCCCCAGCCTGAGACTTAGTGGATCAAATTCTTCCAGGACTAGCTTCATAATAGGGACACATATCTGGTCTCCTTTTATTTACTGCTTGCCACTAATTTAGGCAAACTCGATCTGAAGTAGTTTAGAGAGGAGCATTATGGGTAGAGCCTAGCTTTAGAGTTTGGAAAGCGCGAGCTGAAGTAAACAGCCAAGTCTGTTCCTAGGCTTGGAACAGAGCCTACAGTCAAGGATTAGTGAATATCGACAACACAGATGGAACATTATGGTAAGACGTAACTTCTTTTTTCAGAAGCAAATGGTGCGTTTTCATTCTCTGTTGTAAAAGCAAAATATAGTTGATTTGTATACTATGTATTTGCTTCTAGTTAAAACGTGCATGTTTGTTCTTAACTAAGTCTAAAGTGTCTTCATTAGGGAGGTGATAAAAATATAAAGTAGCAACTTGAAAGCGAAAGCACTGATTTATCTTCACATTTTTGCAAAAATACAACCATTTGCTTCATTTCCCTTTGCACACATATTGACCCAATGGAATGAGCCTCTTAGAAAGTGCATGACAGGTGACTGTGAAGTGTGCATATAAATATAATCATACTGTTCTAAGACTGATACTGGCCCCCAAACAGGCACACCGGTAATCATTTAGAAGTGATCCTGTAACTTCCCATGGCTATTATACATTCTGTCATTTCTTGACAATGGGCATATTCTGTAGGTTTGTGTTTCTTTGAAAAAAAATTAAATGCATAATTATCCCAGTAATGCTGCTGATTTCTCCAAGAAACCATTCATTGTTATGTGACAGTGACCATGTCATTTACCTGTGCATACATGTGCTGCTTGCCTCCTCACCCTTACCTTCTGATATTAGATTGTGAAGTAAGTAAAAAAATATGATCACAGTAATGTACTTAAACATGTTTCTGTCAGGTACATGTGCACACCCCTTCTCCAAACTAACCATATCAGTGATGGTTTTGCATAAGTCATATAACTGATATCTACTTTTTAAATGTAGCTTGTTCATCAAAACAAGATTGCCACTTTTTCACAAATTTTATAAGAAACTGACCAAAACTGAGGTTAAATTTGGTCATTTGAGAGGTATGTTTTACACACACACACACACACACACACACACACACACACACACACACACACACGCACTTTCTCTTTCATACAGAAACAAATGAAATGGCTAGTTTAAAACATGTGCACACATGTGCGCACACAGTGGAATGACTAGTTTAAATTCCACGCTCCGCTGTTTATATCCACATTGGCATGAGTTCGAATGTATAACACATTCATGGTCTTGCTTAAAGGAGAAGATGTTACCATCACTCTGTGAAGATTTTTCTAAGTATATATTTAGTTCATAGGTTCATACTAGGCTATCTGCCCTAGGGCATTTATAAGCCTAGCCAGAATGTGTTAGGCTTTCGCCACCTATTTTAAATTTATTTTGCTATGCCCTTTTTCAAGGTTAGCATACTGTGCCTCTGTCTAACAGTGACACAGAAGTGATACCCGGGGTAAACCTACGATCTCTCATCCACTCATCAAGATCCTCTTGAAGAGAGTCAATGAGGGACTCTGCCTAACCTGGACAGGGATTTTATTCCAGAGTGAAGGGAACCTCTGGGTTATAAATCTGTCCCTCCAGCATGTCCTGTTTATTTCAGTGCTGAGGTTCAAGTCTCTCGACCGCGTAGCTCGATGGAATTTGGATTTTCTGAGGTGCAGCATGTCCATTAATTCCGGGTTGGACATGGCTTTATACGTCAGGCACAGATTGCCTCTGAACAGGTGGCATGCCACTGAGTAGAGCTGGAGTTTCTTTAACCGGGCAGCATATGGCATCTGTTTGAGCCCTTTGATCCTCTTGGTGAGGTACTTTTGGGGTCTTTCCAGTTGCTGCAGGTGTCTGGTAAGGTACATCCCAAAAGGGGCATTGTACTCAATTATGGGCCTGATGAGGGATGAGTAAAGAGGCACGATGGACGCCCCTGATCTAGATGTGAATCCCTTCATGATTAGGTGGGCTATATAAAATGTTTTTCTAACCACTTTACGTGGTTGTCAAATGAGAGATTGCTATCAACTTGGGTCCCTAATTACTTCTTCTGTATCGTAATGGATTACCACCTATGTGGTAATTTGTGGGCACTTTGTTTTTGCCAAAGGGATGACTATACACTTTTGGCGCTTAGCTTGAGGCCATGGCTCTGGCACCAGTTGTCTGTTTCTATGAGGCCCTTTTGGAGGATGCTTGTGTCGGCTGGAGAGTCGATTATGGCGCCCAGTTTGCAGTCATCTGCGAACTTGGTCAGCCACAGTCCTTCCGTGTTGGCCTGTACCTCCGAGAAATATATACCAAACAAGAGAGGTCCCAGGACTGAGCCTTGTGGGACACCACTTGTAACTGGTTGGAGTCTGACATGGCTCCAGCAATTCTAACCATGTGGGTTCTGTCCTTGAGCCAGTTTGCAATCCATCTAGTGACATAGGGTTTATATTTAAGCTGGTGAGCTTATCTATAATGTCGGAGTGGGGTATTGTATCGAAGGCTTTTGTGAGGTCCATGTAGGCTGTGTGGACCACCTTCCCCTCGTCAATGGCCTTTGTGACTGTTTCAAAGAAATCAACCAGGTTTAAGAGGCAGGATCTGCCCTTAACAAAGCCAAACTGGGTAGGATCCAGTGTCTTTAGGTCCCCAATATCTTTATTTATGAGGTCCATGATGATCCTTTCCATAGCTTTGCAGACCAAGCTAGTCAGGCTTATGGGGCGATAGTTTCCAGGATCCGTTGAGGCACCACCTTTATGGAGAGGGACCACTGTTGCTGTACGCCACTCTTTGGGCACATATCCTGTAGTAAGGCTGAGATTGAACAGTAGATGTTCTTCATTCCACATTGCTGCAGTCCTAACCATTGGGTAGTCCGCTGTCCCAGTCGGCCCGAATACCAAAGTATATGGCTGACGCCGTCAGGCGCATTAGACTGATCGCCAGTACGTCAGGGTACTAATGCGCATGACCACGCCATATCCTCAGTCTTTTTGCCGCATGGTCCGGATGCAGAAGCAGTTTTGCGAGTGCAGGTTGGCGCTCTGAAATTTTCTGAAGTCGGAGTTTCAGACCTAATCAAAGTTGGCTAAGTACCCGCTAGAATATTTTGGTTTTTCTTGCCTCAGTATTTAACCGATGTCAGAAAAAGTGAATAACTGTATTTCTTGTGGGAAACAGATACCTCATAGGATTACCATACCTTGTGTATACCTTGTTTAGGGCCTGAGCACGACGTTGTTGGATGCCGCTCTTGTGCTAGATTTAACAAACGCACTATTAAGAGAAGGTTAGACTGTGCCAGGTTAGTTTTTGGGAAGCATTTTAATTATAAAATGCTGTCGGATGTTCGACGCCCGCTGGCCCAAAAACGCAAGGACAAAGCAGCAAAGCCTAGGGTGGAAGAACCGGCAGTCCCGGACGTCGGTTCTTTAGAAGGCTCTGTGGAGCCGGAGGTTTTACCAGGGGTTTCTTTAGAGTCTCAGGGAGAGACTTTACTGTTACAGGATGTGTCCTCTCAGGAGGTAGGCCAGGCTGAAGGGGCTTCTCAGGTGGCTGTTCTTCCTCTCTTCCTAAGGTGGTTAGAGCCTCCCCTTCTGTTTCCAAGGCTTCTTTGAGAGGCAGGCCAGGTTTAACTTCAGTGGGGGTTTCTCCTAGCGCTTCAGGATCTTTGCCTAAAAAACATATGCTTAAAATGGCAGAGGATTTGATTACTATGATTAGAGGCTCTATGCCCCCTCCTGATAAGAGGCCCAGGGTGGAGCCTGAGTTTGAGAGTTTTGAGCAGTGTTCGGAGGCTTCTGAGTCTTCGGCTGAAGACTTGCAGGAGTATCCTCCTTATTCTGATTCTGATTCTGATGTGGATGATTCTACTCCGTCAGCTTCTCCTCCTGAGGATTTTTCATTTTCAGAGACTCTGCATTCCATGAGGGAGCATTTTAAATGGGAAGGCCAAGATTTCTCTGATTCCAGGAAAAGGCTTAGGGAATTCTTGTTTTTACCCCAGCATAGGCCTTTAGCTATACCTCCTGTTCTGAATGTGGTGGAAGATGTTTTTGCAGAGGCTTCCCTAAACCCTGATTCTTTGCCTCCTGCCCCAGTTAAACCTGATAGGTACTATAGGGTGCCTGAAGCTCACAAGTATCTTTTTAAGAGTCCTAGGGCAGACCCGGAAACTGTCTCTCAAGGGCCTAAAGGTGTTAAGGCTTCTGTTGTTAGAAATCCTGTTCCTCCTGATAAAGAGGCAAGGGCTTTGGATAGATGGGGAAAGAAAGTGTATACTTCTTCCACTTTAGCCATGAGGCGCTGGTGCCAGTTTCACATGTTAAAATATCAAAATTATCTCCTTTCACAATTGAAGTCTAAGGTGGATGCTCTGGCGGAAGGCATTGAGTGTAAAGAGTTGCAGGATTTAGTTCATGTGTCTGAACAGGTGGGTAAGCATTCACTGCAATGTGGTTTTGATGCTGTGCAGGCCTCCTCGAGGGTGGCTGCCACTGGTTCTGTTCTTCGTAGACACGCCTGGTTGAGGGATCAGAATTTAGCTGAGCATGTTAAGACAAGGATTTTGGATGCTCCTTTACAGTCTGACGTGTTGTTTGGTTCGCCTGTGGAAGCAGTTTTAAAGAAAATGGAGGACAAGGCTAAGTCTATGCAAACTGTTAAAGATTTTTTGCAGGTGCAGCCTCCAGTTTAGTAGAAATTGGCCTACTAAGGGATGGACATATCCTGCTTATGATTCCCAGTCTAGGGGTAGGTCTAGACGTGGTAGGGCAGAGCTCAAGGTTCTTAGGCCTAGAACAGGGAGTTCACCTGCTCAGACTTCTGGTGAGGGCAGGGTCAGTCCTTTCAGAACAGACCCAATGACCTGCCTTTTCAGCTGCCAGTACATTCTCGCCTGGCAGCACCTTTGGGAGGAAGGCTGGCTCTTTTCAAAGAAAATTGGGATTTAATTACCCAAGACAGATGGGTTCTGGATATCATTCACCACGGTTACAGGTTTTATTTCCATACCTTGCCTCCTTTCAAAGGCATGCCAGACATTCCTCCTCTACAAAGAAAAGAGGCTCACAAGCAAATTTCTCTGTTACTCCAAATAGGGGCCATTCAGCCAGTCCCTGTGCCAGAAAGGCCTAGGATTTTATTCTCGCCTGTTCCTAGTACCAAAGAAGGGGACACGTGGAGACCAATTTTGGATTTATCTATCCTCAACACTTATCTGGACATTCCCAAGTTCAAAATGTTGACGCTACAACAGCTTTTACCTCTGCTGGGCAAAGATCACTGGATGGTAACTTTGGATCTCAAGGAGGCTTACCTTCATGTGCCTATCAGACTGAGTTGCAGGAAGTATCTACGCTGAGCTGGAAATTCCCATTATCAGTTCTCTGCATTGCCCTTTGGCTTATCTACTGCCCAGAGTATTCACAAAGGTTCTGGCTCCAGTGATAGCTTACTTCAGGCTAAAAGGAATTCAAATCTATCCTTACTTGGACGACTGCCTGATTCTGGCTCAAGAAAAGGAAGACCTTTTACAGCATTTGGAATTTGTGATAGCAGTGCTAAGATGCCTAGGGTATTCTGTGAACGAAATAAAGTCCAGTCTAGTACCCTCTCAAGACATGTGCTTTCTGGGTGTGAGACTGAATACAGCAGCCCAGATGGCCTTTTTAACCCCGGACAAACAAAAGAATCTTTCCATTTACTTCCATCAACTATCTCTTCAGTCCGGGCTGACTGCAAGGACAGTCCTTCAAGCCTTAGGGTTCATGGCATCTTGTATTCTGGTGCTTCCTAATGCCAAACTGCATATGAGGAAGCTGCAATGGTATCTCAAAAATGTATGGACACAGCACTGCCAGGATTTGGACACTGTCATTCAAATAATACCTTGCATTCAAAAGGAATTTTTGTGGTGGGCTCAGGAAGTTCACCTAAACAAGGGACTCTCTGTGACCCGGCCAGAGGCGAGTCAGATTTTAACGACAGAGGCCTCAGACATAGCTTGGGGAGCTCATCTGAATGGAAAGTGGATACAGGACAAGTGGCCTGCCAGACTACAGCATCTACATATCAACATGAAGGAGATGTTAGCAGTCCAGTTTGCATTAATGGCTTTCAAGGAGTTACTTCTTCCAGGGCAGGTGTTGATTCTAACAGACAACACAACTGTCATGTGGTCCATCAACAAACAAGGGGGAACACATTCTTACCCTCTATGCAGGCAAGCAATGATTTTATGGGAGACTGCGCTCAGCTTGCAACTAACTCTTCAGGCAAGGTTTCTGCCGGGAGCACAGAACTCCTTAGCAGATGTGTTAAGCAGACAAATCATGGATCCCCACGAGTGGAAACTGGATCTTCATGTATTTCGAACATTGACAGTGTCATGGGGAACTCCAGACATAGATCTGTTCGCTTCTCCACTAAACCACCAGCTGCCACAGTTTTGCACAAAGAGGTTTCATCACACAGCTTGGAAAGTGGATGCTCTTTCTTTCAGTTGGAAAAATCTTCATGTGTATGCCTTTCCACCTCTGCCTCTTCTCCCAAAGGTGCTCCTAAAGGTCAGACAAGACAAGCCAAGGATGATTTTAATAGCTCCAGATTGGCCTCGACAACACTGGTACCCATTACTGAGGAGTCTGGTAAGGAAGCCTCCATGGCCTTTACCTTTGATTCCACACCTGTTGTCTCAGAGGGACGGTCACCTACTCAATGTCAAGCTTCACTCTCTTCATCTAACAGCCTGGCATATTCTGTTTTGAAACGCAGCAGGTCTCAACTTCCTCAACAAGTTTTAAATGTGATTATGGAAGCCAGAAGACCTAGTACAAGGAAAGTGTACGCAGAAAAATGGAAGAGATTTTTATTTTGGAGTGCAGCAAAGAATTTGGAGATTATCTGAGCCTAATTTGAGTGTGGCTCTTCAATATCTTACTGAGTTATTAGACAACGGTTTGTCTTTTTCTTCCATTAAGATTCATGCTGCAGCAATTTCAGCTCACTATGATTGTGACCCACCATTGTTTTCGCATCCTTTGTTCAAGCAATTTCTTAGAGGGGCAAAGAATATAAGACCCCCACGTAGAGCTCCTACTCCTGCTTGGTATCTCAATTTTGTGTTGGAGAAACTTACTCTACAACCTTTTGAGCCTGCGGCTACTGCTGAATTGAAATACTTGTCATGGAAGACTGCTTTTTTGTTGGCCATTACTTCTGCAAGAAGGGTTTCTGAATTGTAGGCCCTTATGGCGGTAGAGCCTTTTTTGATTTTCCATAAGGATAGGTATCATTACGTACTAATCCTTCCTTTATGCCTAAGGTGGTTTCTAGTGTGGCTTTAAACCAAACTATTCATTTGCCTGCTTTTTATGCAGATCCCCAAAATAAGGGGGAAAAGATTTTGCACACTTTAGATGTACACAGGCAATTGCTATTATTTAAGCAGGACTAAGGATTTTAGGCAGCCGCAGCAGTGGTTTGTTTCTTGTGCTTTGAGTTCTCAGGGCAAGCCTGTGTCAAAACAAACTATTTCTAAGTGGATTGGGTTTTGCATTGCATTTTGTTATTCCCATCATGGCAAGGAGATTCCAGCTGGGATTAGGCCTCATTCCACTAGGGCTACTGCCACTTCAACAGCATTTCTAAGGGTGGCACCAAGGATATTTTGGAGGCAGCTACTTGGAGTTCAGTGCATACTTTCTCTAAGCATTATCACCTTCCTCTCTACTCTAAATCTAGGGCTGGTTTTGCCACTGCTATTTTGCAAGGCATGTTGACAGCTCCTGCTTCCTTTATGATTTGCCAGCCTCCCTTACCTCTGCTTTGGGATTCTACCCAATGGTTAGACTGCAGCAATGTGGAATGAAGAACATAGTACAGTTTTGTACCTACCATAAATGTAGATGTTCGAGGATCCACATTGCTGCAGTCCAATTTACCTCCCTCCTTCCCCTCTGTGTTTAGGGTGGTTGTGTAGGTGAGGTTATACCTTGTAATTCTGTATATATTGTACATATTTTGGTGCAGGAATGTTTGGGGTTTTGGTTTTGGCCTTGTCTTTTAGGGTCTTCTGACATCTGGGGCAAGAAAAGACTGAGGATATGACGTCGGTCATGCGCATTAGTACCCTGACGCATCGACGCCAGTCTAATGCGCCTTGACCGACGTCAGCCATATACTTTGGTATTCGGGCCGACTGGGACAGCGGACTACCCAATGGTTAGGACTGCAGCAATGTGGATCCTCGAACATCTACATTTATGGTAGGTACAAAACTGTACTTTTTATGTTTGAGTTTAGCTCTTCTTGGAGTTCATGTAGGACGCAGCCCGGTTAAAATGTTAACTGTTGAAACCTCCTGGCAAGTGGACCCCTGCCAGCCACGAGACCCTAGGTGACTGCCTGTGTTGCCTAGTGCTTGTACTGCAGTTCATATGTTGCTTGCTTTGATGCTCACCTCTGTTAGTTATTTGTGTAGTGGACTGGCCTTCTTCTTTATAACAAGGACATATGGGTATAAACCCCTCGCTGCTACATTTGCATTTCTCCTAGAGAAGTGGCTCACCTACAGAGATTGTTCAAAATTTCCATCCCAAAAAAGAACTCTGAGTGAATCTGTATTTTTCTCTGTGTTAACATTTAGAGATCTATGCCTTCAAAGCAAATTTAGATGCGTTGGTTGTTTGGTAGTATGCTGATATTCTTCGTGTTTCACTGTTGCAGTCATCACACCTGGGTTATCTGCCTGAAGGTAGCCCTCAGTCAGCCTGAATACCAGAGACTTAGTATTTCTGCGTTGGTTGCTGTCGCTCCAGGACTGACGTCAGGTCGTCGGGGGTATAAAAACAGACAGCCGACGCCATTACATCAGTCTTTCTTGCCGAGGACACTGAAGCAGAAGCTGTTCGCACGAGTGCAGGTCTGCCACTACCTGAGTTTTCGTTTCCAAATTGAATCATCCTGAAGTCTTCTAAAGCAAAGTACCCCATTGGGATCCTTTTTTCTTGCTCTAACCGATGTCAGAAAAAGTTAACAATTGTCTCGCTTGTGGAAAGCAAATACCACACCGAGATTTCCATTCTTGCTGCATCACCTGTTTAGGCCCAGAACACAACATACTTCGCTGTCGGTTTTGTGCTTTGTTCAACTCCCGAACTATTCGTCATTGAGCCCTTATTGTTGTGAAATACTTTCGCTGTCTATCTCCATATTCCAGAATGGCTTCGGTAAGCCGTATGACCACCAATCTTCCGAAAAAACATAAGGATAAAGACAGAGACAGACCGCACAGGTCCAAAACTGCCGACGACGCTTCCGTTAAGCTAGTCGCCAGTTCACTGGTACTCCAATGAGGAGCTTTCACAGCCCCAGATGCCTGCTTCTATGGATTTGCAGGCCGCTACCGAGACCCGAGTCCGGTATGCTGCGAGACTCTTCTTTGACTATAGAACCTGCGGATGTCTCTACCTTGGATGGATCCGGAGCAGCTGTGCAGGCACCGGCTCCTGAGGAAGTTCTTTGCACTACCGATATTCAACACAAACCGACTTCTTTAATGTCTTCAATTCTGTCTAAAACTACTGAGTTTCGAAGGCCAGGAGTACGAGCTACGCCTAAAAACCAATGACCCAAACTCAAGCACCTGCTTCCTTGCCACAACATCAAATGCTTAAAATGGCAGAAGACCTGATTATGCTAAATAGGGGAAGCCAGCCTTCTCCTGCTAAGAGAAAAAGAGATCGGTCTCCCAGCAGCTTTAACTGACAGAGTCTGACGACTCTGCGGTTTCAGATTATGAAGACATGCCTTTATCTGCTTATGAGGATTCAGATGCAGAGGAATCCATTCCCTCTGCTTCCCCTCCAGAGGTTTTTTCTTTTGGTGAAACCCTACATACTTTAAGACAGCATTTCCACTGGGAATGCCAAGACTATCCTCAATCCAAAAAGAGACTCGGAGAATTTTTAGATTTGCCACAACATAAACCTTTAGCAATCCCTCCAGTTCTAGATGTTGTGGATGATGTCTTTATGGAATCCAGTCTAAATCCTGATACTTTACCCCCTGCTCCAAAGAAACCAGGCAGGTACTACAGAGTCTCTGACTCTCACAAATTTAGTTTCAAAAATCCTTGACCCAGAGGTCATTTCCCAGGGGCCTAAAGGTAAAAAAGCAACTACAGCTAAGAATCCCACCCCTTCGGACAGGGATTCCTGAGCTTTAGACAGATGGGGTAAAAAAAAGTATACACACCTGCAACTCTCGTCATTAGGGCATTGAATTGCCGATTTTACATGCTGAAATATCAGCAACATATTGTGGAACTTATTAAGCAAAAATTATCTACCTTTACAGACTGTGCAGAAAATAAAGAATTACAAGAGATTATGCATTCTGCAAGCCAAGTCAGCAAGCATACTTTGCAATGTGGCTTTGGTGCCCTAGAGGCATCTTGCAGGGCAGCAGTCACTGGTTCTGTACTAAGAAGGCATGCTTGGCTTAAGGAGCAGACCTTGCCAGACCATGTGAAATCAAAATTACTAGACAGTCCTTTGAACAAGGACAATCTGTTTGGTACCAAAGTAAAAGAGGTTCTAAAAAAGATGGAAGAAAACGCTAAATCTATGCAGACAGTCGGACTTTTTTTGCTAGTGCAGCCTCCTAGATTCAGTAGGCATTGCCCCTCGAAACATTGGTCCTTTTCAGTCCCCTCATGGCCATCTCAAACTAGACCCAGGGGAAATAGACCCCCCCAGATTACAGTCTCAGGATATGCAGAGATTGAAGCAGTGGAGTGCCTCCACTTCTAAAACAGGGAGAGCTAAGCTACCCCCTTATGGAAAGAATTCACAATGACTTCTCAACTCCACTCCTCACCTCTACCCATCTGTTCATGCCCCTAGGAGGAAAACTTGCCCATCATGCAAAAAACTGGACCTCCATCACCAAAGACCGATGGGTCCTCAACATTGTATCCCAGGTGTACATATTTTACTTCCACTTTCTGCGAACCCCAAAAGGGTTCCCAGACCTTCCTCCAAACCAGTGGGCAGAGGCACAAAACCAAGTTCAATCCCTGCTCTCCGTAAGAGCAATTCTACCTATTCCTGCAGAACATATATAAGTCAAGGGTTTTATTCCAGACTTTTCCTCGTACCCAGAAAAGAGGGCACTTGGTGGTCAATCCTAGATCTTTCCATTCTAAACACCTTCCTGGTGGTACCAAAATTTAAAATGCTCATCCTTCAACAGCTTCTTCCTATGCTGTCCAAAGATGCCTGGCTAGCCACCCTAGACCTAAAAGAAGCCTATCTGCACATCCCTGTCAGTGCCTCATGCAGGAAACACCTAGGTTTCAGGGCAGGATCTGTGCATTATCATTTCTCTGCACTTTCCTTTGGCTTATCCACTGCTCCCAGGGTATTCACAAAATGCCTGGCTGCAGCCATTGCCTATTGCAGACAGAGAAAGATTCAAATTTACCTGTAGTTGGATTATTGCCTGATTCCGGCAGACAGTCAGGAAAAGCTGTTGCAGCACCTGACATTTATAAAGAACTTTCTCACCTCCCTGGGGTACACTATCAATGAAAAAAAATCAAAACTAGTCCCCAGTCAAAAGATTGTATTCCTGGGAGCAAGCTTATTCACAGCATCCCAGATGGCATTCCTTACTCCAGAAAAGCAAGCCTATCTGACGGGCTTCTTCACTCAAATGGCCACCAGAACCCAACTATCCACCAGGAAAATCCTGCAGGCCCTAGGGTTCATATGCCAGACTGCATATGTGGAAATTTCAGTGGTACTTAAAAGTCTTTGGTGCCAACATTCTCAGGACCTGGAAACCATCATACCTTGTCTAAGGGCAGAGTTTCTTTGGTGGGCAACAGCATGCAACCACAGCAAGGGACTACCCTTTACTCAACTCCATGCCGCCCAGACCCTAACCACAGATGGCATCAGACTATGCCTGGGGGGGCACACCTGGACAAAAAGTGCATTCAGGGCCACTGGAGCCCAAGTCAAATTCATCTGCACATCAACCAAAAAGAGATTCTAGCTGTTCAGCATGCTCGGACAGCTTTCAGATCCCTACTCTCACCAGGACCCCTGCTAATAAAAACAGACAACACCACAATTATGTTGTACAGGGGGAACCCACTCCTACCACTCTGCAGGCTAGCCATGGCCCTGTGGAACACGGCCTTGGACATGCATATTCATCTGCAAGCTCAATTCCTGCCAGGCAAACAAAACTCTCTGGCAGATGACTTAAGCAGAAATCTCCTAGACCCACATGAGTGGCAATTAGACCCCAGCACCTTCAGCCTTCCAATCCAGAAATGGGGAACCCTGGAGGTGGACCTCTTTGCCTCCCCCTGCGATCATTGGCTCAGCAAATTCTGCACCAGGACAACTCACAGCAGGGCCTGGAAAGTGGATGCCCTATCCTTCCAGTGGGGAAAACCTCTCAATCTATGCATTCCCCCCACTGCCTCTCTTCTCAAGAATATTACTCAAGGTAAGACAGGACAGACCAAGGGCAGTCTTGATTGCCCCGGACTGGCCACGCCAGCACTGGTACCCCCTACTGTGCAGCCAGTCATCTGTGCCACCCTGGCACCTACCCCAGATCCCAACCCTCCTCACTCAGCAGAGAGGGACAGATCTTGCATCCGCAACTGCAAACCATGAATCTTGTAGCCTGGCTTATTCCTCGAATTCTCCCCCAGTGACCAGCCTAAGCAAGCAGGTGCTGGACATCATTCTTGAAGCCAGAAAACCCAGTGCAAGGAAATCCTATGCTAATAAGTGGAAAAGGTATTGTTCCTAGATTCAGTGTAAAGGAGAGGACACAGCACTGCCCTCCTTACCTCTAATCCTGGATTACCTAGCAGACCTACTCCACAGAGGCCTATCCTTCTCCATTAAGATCCATGCCTCTGCCATCTCGGCTCATTACAACACTGAGCACCTCTCTTCTCTCTCCTCTCAAACCATTCCTGAGAGGGGCCAACAATTTAAGGCCACCAAGGAGAGCACCCACCCCTGCTTTGGGACATTAACTTTGTAATGGAAAAGCTCACGCTACCCCCCTTTGAGCCTGCAGCATCAGCAGAGTTAAAATTCCTCTCTTGGAAAACTGCCTTGCTTCTGGCCATCACTTCAATTAGAAGAGTGAGCTACAAGCACTTATGGCTGTGGAACCCTTCATTATTTTTCATGCTGACAGGGTTTCCCTCAGGACTAACCCTTCCTTTATGCATAAAGTGGTGTCCAGTGTGGCTCTCAACCAGTATATCCATTTGCCAACCTTCTTCCCTAATCCTCAAAATAAAGGGGAAAGGATTCTGCACTCCTTGGACGTGCACAGACAGCTCAGATTCTAGCTTGATAATACCAAGCCCTTCAGGAAATCTGACCAGTTGCTAATCAATTTTGCACCAGGGGCAGAGGGCAAGGCCATTTCAAAACAATTTCCAAATGGATAACGCACTGTATCCATTTCTGCTACAAACACCATGGGAAACCAACCCCTGAGGGGGTCAGAACACATTCCACTAGGGCAACTTCTACCTCTACAGCATTCCTCAGGGGAGCCCCTACCAGGGACATTCTGGAAGCTGCTACCTGGAGTTCTGTACATACCTTTACCAAGCATTACCACCTGCCTATCTTTTCCAAATCCAGGGCGGGTTTTGCAACAGTTATCTGAGGTGTTCATGCCTCTCAACTGTACAGATTCTCACAGAATGTCCAGATTTTTGCCTCATATTTTTGCTCTTTCTTATAAAATTGTGTTTTTTTGGCAGATCACTGGCAAATCCGTTGAGGACTGAAGTCAGAAAATAATGGCACATATTTCAGTTTCAGACTTCATATCCTTCAGAAAATTCATGCTAATGCATAACCTGTATATTCTGTCCGCAGTCAAAGTTTGTAAGACGTCACCCATTATTTGTGCCTTTGTACAGATTTCTTGCTTTACCAGGTTGAGAGGTATGGAGGTGTTACAGCTTGCATTTGGAGTGTCTTGGGTTATAGCCATGTTTAGTTTGGATCTGATTCTGAAGTTACTGTATTTGACTGTGGTAACAGACTATTGCATAAAAACTGGTCTGCTGTAATAATGAAGAATTCTTCTGGCACTCCAACTTTGTGCCAGGACTGTCTCTAATTTGATTTCTTAATCATTGTTAAGAATATGTTCACTGTAATCTTTCAAGATGTTTACATTATGCTATATTAAATTGCAATAAGCAAGGTGAAAATATCCGTCTACTTTCAGAAAGTTGATATCAGTGATAAATGTGCTTAGTTTCATTTGTTTAATTGTTTTATCTTATGATATTTTGTAAAGTGTTTATGAATAAACCCATGTATAAAAACTGATTTTAGTAGGTGATGCCCTTAGACTAAGAAAATTATCATTTTAAGCAGTCATATTTTTGTCTGATGTGAAGAAAAAATATATGTTGTTGAAAGGGAATCAACACCTACAGCCCCCCCCCCACACACACACACAAAATGTGTAGTAAGTCTGAAATACAGTCCCTGTGCAAATAACATTAATTTACTTAAGCTGCAACTAAAGTAATTCCTCTCTGCACGTGCTGCTCTCCTGGCTAATGATTTCAGCTTCTAGTCTTCTAATACCTCTATACATTGTATCTCACCTTTTTCTTTTCTTTCTTTTACTCTGAATTCCCTTATGTTTAATTTTGCTTTTAGTCTTTATTTCTCCTGTTTCCCACATTTACTCTTATAAGTACATGCTTATGTCTCCCCCTTCCTCTTCTCCTCCTTATCCACTGTTTAAATGATACACACTGTCATTTGCTTTGAGTAAAATAAACTTGCTTATTTATACCATGTACACATATTTCAGTGCTAGATGGTATTGTATTTATTTTGTTTCATTGATGGTATAATTGTATTCTACATGTCTTGTGTATCATTATTTGTATGAATGTATGTATTTGCAGTATATTGTAATACAATACCTGTTTTCACTTTTCATATATTTGTGGAGCTTTACTCCCAGGTCCTCCTCTGAAAACTGATAAAATTACTCAATTGTACTTTGCCAGTAAACAAGTGTCAATAAACAAGTTCCACATTTGTTCTTCTCTGCATATTTCTGTCTTATTGTTTTGAAAAAGGGACATGTTTCCACTGTATACATATCTTGGAGAGAAGATATTTTAGCAGTGGTACTACTGTATAGTTTTTCTTGTTGCATGCAGCTTGTGAGATTAGAATTGGGGAACTTTCTGGGTCATAAGCCATATTTGAATTGCTGTAATAATCTACCTGGTGAGTAATCAGCTTATTTATCATTAGTTATGCCCTTTAAGAGAAAATAAAATGCATGTTTTGGTGCCGTACAGTGCCCAGGAGTGATCTGTGGTCTACAGTACTGTTCTCTCCACCCACTCATACCTACAAGATCTACTCATTGGCTCCTATGTCTTCACCCAACAGTCCTCTTCCTTCATCTTTATAGGACAAGTGAGCCAGTCCCACAGCCCTCACCAGTTTCCCACTCCTACAGGAGGTAAGAGACTAAGGGACACAGGTGGACAGTGGTCTCATCTTCGATGACCACATCACCGCAACAGTCAGGAAATCCTTCTATGTGGCGCACCTCATCACTAAGCGCTTTTCATCCAGAAAAAAGGAGGCCATTGTCCCACTGTACTCATCCCTCATTAGACCCATTATAGAATACAACGCCCCGTTTGGTATGTACCTCTCAAGACATCTGCAACAACTGGAAAGGCCACAGAAATACCTCACTAAAAGAATCACAGGCCTAAAGCAGATGCCTTATGTTGACCTCCTTAAAAGCTCCAGCTATACTCTGTCTACTCAGAGGCGATCTCTGCTTAACATACAAGGCCATGTCAAACCCAGAGCTGTTGGACATGCTACACTTAAAGAAATCCCAATCCCTCAGAGCCGCACGCTCCAGGGATCTAAACCTTGTCATCACAATAAACAAAACATGCTGGAGGGATAGGTTCCTGACCCAGAGACTCCCCAGACTCCGGAATAGATTGCCCATACATGTCAAGCAGAGTTCTTCTTTGGCCTTCAAAAGGAATCTTGACGATTGGATGTGAGAAAGGAAATTCACCCCAGGGATCACGTCAGTTGCCCTGCTAGACAGGGGTCCAGGGAAGTAAATAGTGTGGGAAGAAATAGCCAGGGAATTGTTATGGCTGGGCTTGTAATAGACCCTAGGGCTGATGGCCTAGTATCAACCTATGAAGAGTTGTACCCACTTCCATGTATGGCAAAAACCCTATGGTCTATTTCCTACTCGACTGTGGAAAGCTCACCATCTCATTCCTCAGGGAGATACGAGTCAAGTAATAGGGTGCGGGCTGGTCATTCATGTGGACCCCCCCCTCCTTTAATGGCAGATTGCAAGCTCCTTTGTAGCTGTTGGCAGGAAGATGCACAATGATCAGCTGACTCGCTTACTATGCATGCAGTACACTGCTGGACTTCAGGAATCACTAGGCTCCTCTTGCTGCAGTGATGCACCCACGGTCCTGCTTTTTTTACTAGTTCAGCAAGCCAAACCACTCCCGTGTTCCCAGGATAGGCAAGTTAGCATTGGCTGGTCACTTCCACCCTACATTACCAATTTTTACAGTGCCTGTGCCAGTAATCGGACGTTGGTTGTGAGCAACACAGTCAGCATGATATACAGTACTTTTTTTTTTGGGCTGATGTTGCTGACTGCCACTGTAGTCTTCTGATCTCCGTAAGTCCTATGCTGATAACTCTCATTGGGAAGGAGAGCACAGAACATGGAGTAGGACTTCATGCTCAGGCTGACAGGGTTAGAGGCTTGCCAGGCAAGAGCAATGAGATGGGCTAGGCAGGGACTACCATATTGTAGCCTGCAGTGCTCTTCAGCCTATATCTAACCCCTAGTCGCTGATGACATTGTAAGGTTTGGTGAGCAACATTGTTGTGGTTTGACATTGTGCTTACTCAGGCCAGCAGGGTGACCACGCCTGCTGTGCCATCTCACCCCCCACTCCCCAGCCTGGTGTCATCACTCTCTGTTTCGGCCTTCACTACAGCTCCAGCATGGTCCTCCTCCACACTGCAGTATGAGGAATGCCCATCCTCCCTGACAGCACTGCACCCAAGCTACTATTTGAACTTGGGTAACTTGTGTCACAGTATGCCATTGGGATGACTTGTAGGGTGGCCTACATTACTGTTGATCCAGTTTTTGTGGTGGAATCTAGAAGAATAACTGCAAAAAAGGTGCCATAATGGAGAATAAGCCCCTTGAGTGTTTACTGTCATTGTGAGTCTAAGAATGTGACTGTTGTTTTTTTTTTTTTCCCCTTTCAGGTGGTGAGAGATGTGGCATTTGCTATTCAGAATACTGGCCGGCAGCTGCTGCAGACTTCAACAACAACTTACCCTCCCTTGGCATACAACCAGACTGGTAAACCTTGCATCCTCTTCTGGGCTTCCAGGATAGTGGTAGGCTTTGGTAATCAGCATGTAGAAGTAACCAATGAGACCTTCCAGCAAAACCCACCTCTCAGTCTGAGTGGCTCCTCCTGTGAAAGTAATGTTTCCAGGTAAGGATGAATTAGCATTTTTATCATGAACTTCATTTAGTTACAGATCAAGGTGAAGAGCAACCCCAGAGTCACAGGTTTGGACTGGAGTATTATGTTAATTATGACGCTAACAGAAGGTAACAAGAAGAGAAGACTGGCTTAGAAATTCTTCTTGCCTGTTGATTGTGTTAGCCTGTTTTTTGTAACTTGGATTTTAATCCAAAAAGCTTTTGAGTCGTATTGTCTATTTTAGCCAGCCAAGTATGGGGTTAAGGTGATGCTTACAGTACTGTTGAGCTTTACTTACATTATTACAAAGGTATGATTTTGTGTGATGTTGATAGCAAATGTTGGAAGTTATTTCGATCTTAAACTTTTTATAAGACAACATAGGCTTGGGGTAGCCATCTGCATGTTGGTGAGCAGGCCTGAGGAGGTTTTTTGTCCAAACAGATGTCTGTTCTTCTCTGTCTGTTGGGGGAGGAGTCCAATGTTTAATTGCTCTGTTTTGGAAAAAAATCCTCTCTTAAGATCATACATATGGATGACTTTGTGTGCACATCTAGCTTGTCACATTCTGCATTTAGAAAAGGATTAGTTACCACATCTTTGGTGACCCCCAACCATTGCCTCAAGGCCACACATTGATGGTTCTTGGTTAAAATATGGGATGGGCAACAGTAGGATTATTAATGGAGAATGGATAGGATATCAGTGGACCAGAACTCTGTGAAGCAGGTACAGAAAACAAAATATGCACATCTTTCTAGCTTAGGGCAGTATTTCATAATGATTAAAACTGTGAGTCTGCTATGAGTTAAAAACAGAAAAACACAAAGTATCCAAAACTAAATGCCATCTTGTATAGGGAGAGTAGTCTGTCATGCCCCTGTGTCAGACTGTTAAGTCTGACTCTAGTGGAAGTTGGTGTGTTGCGTTTGGCTAAGGTTACTGAAGTTTCTCATGAAGTGGTTACTGTATATCTGGACAAACTTAATGAGACAAATCTAATTGGTGAAACCTTTATCAAGATAAAAAAAAAACATCAATTGGGGTTTGTGCAGGAGGCAAGCCTTGCTACACTCCCATACCCCCCACAGACACACACGCACACCTTAAATATGCTAATTCCATAGTCCCTACAGTTGAGGATATAAGTGAAAACTTAAGGGTGGGGGGGAGTAGATTTCCCTCTGGCTCTGTAATAGAACCAGCACCAGCGATCACTGAGTAAAAAGGTGTCAGCAAGTTGTGGTTTTGTGTAGGTGTTCAGATTGCAACATTATCCATTTTACTCTCAACCACTGGTAGGGAAACCTGAAATTAAAATGTTTTAAAAGTTTTTAAAATGCTTAAGTGTTGGGGTTTTTTGTGCCTCAGAAAACCCACTCTGTTTCTTGTAAAAGTTGTTGGTCTGTGTAACAGTTTGTTCGCATGTGCAATTATGTACTCTCTACCACCCATACCTTCCCTAAAGCCCCATTCTTATTTTTATATTCTAACACTACCTTGTACAAAGTTAAGATATTCTTCCTGCCTACAATTCCCCTCATAATGAAATCAAAAAATGACCACCAACAAAATCACCTTACTTATCTCAGACCACTCATCTTAAATCTATTACTGTTAGGCGACATTCATCCAAACCCAAGGCCTGATTCTAGCTCTTCTCTCCCCTCACATCCCCAATTCTCTACCCCACATTCTTTTCAAACTCACACATGTCCACCTACCAAAAGCCTATCTATTTAATCTGTGAACATTCAAAGCATTGTGAACAAAACCTCCTCTTTCATTGCCTGGATCTCCTTGCACTCCCCTGATATCCTCTGCCTCTCTGAAACTTTGCTTAAACCTTGTATGTCTGATACTGAAATATTTCCACCAGGTTATAATATCCTCCGCCATGATTGCCTTAAGAAGAAAGGTGGAGATATTGCTATTCTCTGCTCTAACCATCTCATTCTCCAACCTCTTTCAGTCACGTCCTCTGACTTCCATCCAGCCGAAATTCTTATTGCTAATTGCCAATTAATAAAACACAAAAAATTAGCTGTTACCTCCATTTATATTCCCCCAGGTAACAATATTCCTACCCTTGAGCTCTTTCTCTCTTGGATCTCACAAACCATCCGTTATGAAACCATTATCTTGGGCAATGTTAACATCAACTGGAATGCACTTGGCACTGATTCCCCTAATACCTCCATTAACCTATTTAGTTTCTCCCAACTAATCACCACTCCTACTCGCTTAAACAAATGCACCAACTTTGGCTCCATTCTAGTATGGGTCTTTACCTCTAATCCTAATCTATATCACAACCCCTCCACACTACCAGATACCCTCAATGATCATCATCCCACCTACATACTTAGACACACTCTCCTCAACTATGTAAACCCCAGCAATAAATAGTATGCTGCGGCCTCTCCAGTTTTAATCCTGAAACTTTCAACCACCAGCTGTCTTCAATTAGTTGTTCCTTCCTCCACAATCTCCCCTTAGAGGAAGCTGTACCTGCATTCAATAACATCTCTCTAGACACACTCACCTCCCTGGCTCCCATCAGGAAATTAAGAATAAAAACACACTATACCCCCTGACTAACAAAGCAACCCAAACCCTCATGAGTAAGAGAGATAGTGTGTGGAAAAAATCCAAATCCCTCACTGATCTTCAAACCTGTAGAGAACTCTGGAACCTAACCAAAAAACGTAACCCTTGACAAAGCTTTTTCCAAAAACCACTCAACAACCCCCAGTCTAACCCCCCATAATGCTGGCACTCAGTTAATAAGCTGATACTGGGAGCTTATCCGCTAACCTCTGCCCTGCTAGCTCTGTCACTGACACTGCTACCTTCCTAAATACCTTCTTCATTGACGCTGTCCGCAACCTTACCAAGAATGATAGTATCACTCAACCCTCACCCTCTACACCTACTAACATCTCCCATCTTTTCTCTTAAACCCATCCCCGCGTCCTATATTAAATCACTTCTGAGCAAACATTAAAATTTGCTCACTGTTGGTTGATAAGCTTCCTCCAGATTTCTTACAAATTTTTGCCATCTCTACTGCTTTCCCTATTTCTGTCTTGCTCAGTAGATCCATTAAGGAAAACACTGTGCCTAACGTATGAAAAAAAGTTCTACATTATTCCCTCCCATAAAGGTGGCAACTCGACCAACCCCTCTAACATCCATTTTATCTCCTCTATAGTGTCAACACCAAAATCACAGAGCGCCAGTGAAATTAACGCTTTTATTCACCAAGATAACGCTTTTATTCACCAAGAAAAAATAAATACATGCGTTTTCATCCTACATACAGGACTTCATCAGACAACCATTTTTGACTCAAAAAGCCATTTAAATAATCTCTAAGTCACCTGTTTAATTGTTAATCCAATGAAATACATCTCCTTCAGTTTAAACTAACAAATCTCCCTTTACATCTCATAAATATTAATACCTACTCTCTGAAAGTGTCTTGTGCTAAACTTGATCATTCCACATCATTTATTTATATAAATAATTTGAATTAAAATACATATAATAAACATTCATGAATGATTTACTAATAAATTATTATAAAACATTTCATTAAAAATATCTTAAATAAATTAGTTTAAAAACTCAGGTATGTGAAGACTATATATTTGTTTCCTGTGTGTGTGTATCAATAAAGATTTCCTTAAACCTATGTTTCATGCATATTCTACCCCCATCTGGTGTTCATTTTACAAAATTACATGTTTGAGTTTTTCAAATGTTATTAGCCTTTAATTTCAACAGAGAAGAAATTGATATAAAGTCATTCATTCCTGGAAATAAACCAGGAATGAATGACTTTATATCAATTTCTTCTCTGTTGAAACATATGTTTAAGGAAATCTTTATTGATACACACACACAGGAAACAAATATATAGTCTTCACATACCTGAGTTTTTAAACTAATTTATTTAAGATATTTTTAATGAAATGTATTATAATAATTTATTAGTAAATCATTCATGAATGTTTATTATATGTATTTTAATTCAAATTATTTATATAAATAAATGATGTGGAATGATCAAGTTTAGCACAAGACACTTTCAGAGAGTAGGCATTAATATTTATGAGATGGAGATTTGTTAGTTTAAACTGAAGGAGATGTATTTCATTGGATTAACAATTAAACAGGTGACTTAGAGATTATTTAAATGGCTTTTTGAGTCAAAAATGGTTGTCTGAAGTCCTGTATGTAGGATGAAAACGCATGTATTTATTTTTTCTTGGTTAAAAGCTTAAATCTGAATAAAAGTGTTAATTTCACTGGCGCCTGTGATTTTGGTGTTGACACTATAGAGGAGAAGACCGTGGCCACATGCTCTTTTGTTTGTTTATTGGAGTTTTAGAACTGCCGTTCTGCTGAATTATCCATTTTATCTCCTCTGTCTAAAATTATAGAAAAATGCATCCACAAACAGTTTCGTGACCACCTTCTACAGGAAAATCTGACACCCAGACAGCATGGTTTTTGGCCAAAAGACTGTACTGCTACTGCTCTGACATCCTTCATAGATACTATTGCAAATTCTTGTGACAGCAATAAGTTAGTCTCCTGCTTGTTTCTCGATCTGTCTAAAGCCTTCAGTACCATATCCCATAGATTACTTCCATCCAAATTAACTTCACTAAACCTCTCCAACTCCATGTTATCCTGGTTCTCAAGTTACCTCTCCAATAGACTGCAGGCAGTGAACTGGCAATGCAACTTCTCTGCTTTCCTACACATTCAAATGGGGTACCTCAAGGTTCCATCCTTGGACCCTTGTGTTTTAACATTTTTATTAATGACCTCGACTCCTCTTGCCCACTCTTACCATTGTCCAATGTGCTGATGACTCTGCAGTCATCTCCTGCTCCAACAACATCACTCGCCTCCATACCCTCACCCAAGAGTCCCTTTATGCAGTCGAAAAATGCCTTACTTCCAGCCAACTAGTATTTAACCCAAAGAAAATCGAACTTCTTCTATCCCTCCCTACAACTTTCCCACATCAAAAAGCCACCTTTACTGTCTCTTCCATCAACACCACCATCATCTCCACTAAACCTCATACTAAACGTCTCTCCACACTCACCATTGTATTAAAAAGACACATCAAAAGCTGGGCCTGCTATACAGCATGTTTCAAGACTCTCCCTTGCACAAACTTTCCTACGTCCCACACTTGCAGCCCCCAATACTGTTAAATCTCCAATCCAGTCTTCTGTCCAAGCTTGAACTCCCTTGCAGTAAAATTGCTCTATTTGCCATCAACCAGCCTTATTGTACCCACCACTGCATTGCTCTAAAAAGCCTACAATGACTGGAATTTCATCTCCAAAGCTTCTCGTGGCACACACCATCCTTTTTGAAACCTCCACATGTCCCCCTCTCCATCCTAATCCAACCTTACATTCCTCACTGTGCTTTCCGTAGGTCTCAACAGCACTTATTGCAGGTCTAGTAGCCTAAAAAATATTGGCAAACTCAGTTACAGTTATTCCATAGCTGATGTCTGGAATAAACTACCTTTAAATGTCAAGTCTATCTCTAAACCGAAGTCCTTTAAAACAACCCTGAAGGAAAACCTCTATAAATCTTTGTCCTGCCTATGTAAGGACCCAACTTAACCTCCATTCTTCTATAATTCTTCCTCTTAGAGTCCTCTCAAGATATCTTCCCTCCTTGCACCTTTGCCACTTATCTCTTCCCACTTCTCTCTGCAGCTTCTTTATACTATGCTAATAGCTTCTCGTCTTCCTGATATAAGTTACCTGTTTGCACTCAGCTTTTTAAACGGCTAGCCACTGGCCTTTTACATGGGGTTCAATCCCCCTGTATATATTAGGAGCCTTTAAATCTTCTGTTTCTCCTATAGCTTCCACTAGCTTATTCCCCTATATTATTATGTGTACAAAACTGACTGTACTCTCTTATGATGTATATATTGTACATTATTTTTGATGTATATACTGTGGATTATTTTTGAATGTTTGTATTATTTCTCTGACATTTTGAACTTTGTACTATGTATGCCTAGTCTAGATACAGTTGTTCATTTATATATTTTTCGATTTACCTCTGCTTTTTTTTTCTGTTGGAGCTTTTCTCCTCTGGTCTCTGCTGAAAAAGGGCTATTGCCCAGTCAGACATACTGGTCAACAAATGTCAAATAAATTAATAAGTTTAGGCTATGAATGAGTGTTAACTGCAGTCATTTACATCTGGCAAAGTAATGTCCAAAGAACTCATTTTTGTAGCATGTTTATCTCTCTGCCATAAAACACTTAGACATTTTACCATTTAGTAGTTAAAGATCTTTGGCAGGTTTGGATATGGTTTGACTGACATTCCAAAACATCTAAACGAATAAAGAAACACAATAAATGCTGTCACTTTTATGTTTAAAAGACTATTTGTTGTTTCAACTTTGTGACCAGGAGCTGTTAAAGATGCAAATAATAAATGTGGAACTTTCGGATAGGGCATTAAACTGAAATCCTGTCTGCCAGTGTCAGTTGTACCATAGGTGGCTGTTAAATATCTTGTGATGCTTAATAGTAGATAAAGCAGGGAAACTTTACTGATGTGCTGTCCAAATTTCCTCCATGTGCAGAAATACCATCTTGCGTCTCCCATGAAATTTCCATTGGTTTCTCTGTTACTGTTGACTGCAGTCATCGTGTCATATTTTCTCCTGGTTTCAGATCATTGCTAATGGTGTCTTTTCTGGTGGGACATTCTACACCTGAGTATGGACTACTCCTTTATTCCTTAGTGTGAAGCAGACCCTGATGGATGCTCTTTTAGAGGATCGGGGTGCATCTAAGTAATTTTACTACAGCTCATTCCTGAAATTCCAAGACTCATAGGTGTGAGCCCTGGAGTTTAAAACATCAGAAAATACGTGACAACAGTGAATGTCAAACATCACTATTCATCTTTTAAAGTTTTTTTTTTGCAAGGCCCCCCCCCCCCAAAAAAAAAAAAAAGAACTTACAACTCTGAGATTACCATACTTTTGAGAAAAGAAAGTATTCCAAGAAATGTCAATTTCAGACTGGGTATTCACAGGCTCACTTTGTCAGTTTTTCAGTCTTCACACAGTAAAAAAGCAGAATCCGGTACAATAAAAGGCTGTCCCAAAATTCAGGCAGAACATCCAAAATAAGAAATTAGTGAATTCAGGTAGTGCGTCTAATATAAAGTCTTAATAACCCAAGGTTAAAAACAATCCAACACGATTAAATCACTGACAAACAAGACAAAAGGTACTTCCATAAATCGATTGAGCGCTTTCGTCTCCCCAACCGGAGACTTCATCAGAATAAATTAAAATAAATCAAGCTCCCTTTTATACAAAAAATATTGAATCAATTAACTCATTAACTAATTAGATGTAAAAAACCACCAATTAAAAATATGAAGCATGGAGATAGTGAATACAATGCTTAAAACAAAACTGTTTGCTTTCAGAACATTTCTATATGGTGCTGTTGCATATACAAAACATCCGTCTTGCATTTTTATATACTTGTATACTTTTCAAGTTCCAATAACAGGGAGTAAAGGTTTATCCCAGAATCAAGTTTGGGATTGTGTCCTGTATGAATCTTCCACTGCAGGACCTTCTTGTTAAGGGAATACAGTGGCATTTCTGTGCCAAAAATTTTCCAGGGCCTCCTAATAGCTTCTCTTCCCCCACAGTTCTTTCCGAATGAGAATCCCTGTCCAGCACTCTCTTGCCAACCTCTTTCCAGTCCTGGCTTTGGTGTCGGTTGTGGTCATATTAGTGTGCTTTTTGAGCAGCCTAGGAAAATAAGCAGATGTTAATATTGGTCTGTGCTTATTTTTACTAAGTTAACCATTCTGAGTCACCTTTATCTGCATTCCAGGTTAAGGTTAACATTCTTTTTGGACCATTTCACCAGTCTGGCCTGCCTTTCATATCAGATGTTGTCTTATGTCTGATAGGATTAAGTTAGTAAATGTCTGCCTCCTACCCCATTTTAGTTTTGTTGCTGAGGTCAGATGCAGAACTCTTTCAGATGCAGAACTCTTTTTGGGCCATCCCATGTATGGTATGGTTGAAGCAAAGACCCACAGTGTTGACCATTCTAGTCTTCTGCCTCATTTCTAGAGGTGAATGTCTCCTGGACCTCAAGTTTGGTGCTGATTCAGCTCCAGCTGGCTTGGTACCAAGGAGGTCTTTTTGTCTGGGTGCTGCTTTAGAAGCCAAGCTGTTGGAGCAGAGCTCTTGGGTAATAGAACCCATTGTGCACAGTGCTGGTTGGTACTGGGTGTTGTGTAGTGCTGGGGCTACTTTTTATAGTCAAGGTTGTTCGGCACCAATGGTGTGTTCATTCTGTAACCATTAACCTAAGTGGGTTCTTTGCCTCACTGAAGACATTTCTTTGCTCCTTTCCTCGGTCCCAGAGATTGTTATAATGTGTAAGGAAATGTCATAAACACTGACGGGACATTCTGTTGCTGCCCTTTCGGGAACCTGAGAACTTGTTCAGTTCCTCTAGTCTTATCTGTACTGTCCTAGCATATGGTTTTGGATTCTGTTTTTTTTTTTTTTTTTCCTCTCTCTGAGAGCACCTTCCCACAATCAGCCCTGGATCATCCATCTCCACTTAAGACAGTATGGAAATTAGATGGGCTTGATTGATTTATTTCTGTAAAGAACTGATGTTTTTCTCTCTCTTCCCCTATCCCAGCACCTAGTGAATTATCTGACTTGGTTGCATATTTGTTTTTGAACATTATAGCAGCTAGTTCTGTACCATCTACTTTCTGTTTCGTCTTCTGAGGGTGAACGTGCCACTGTACTCCTGTCCTACAAGGCGTACTTACTTTCAATGGAATATGTGTCCATCCCTTCCTGTCTTGTGGGTAGGTGTCACGTTTTTATATTTTGCACAGGCCTGTAGCCTGGCATACTCTACAGCTATCCAAAATCTGTCCATCCCCTTTTGTAGGTACTAGGTGGCTCTTATTTGTACCCACTTGTCATCCATGTTCTGACAAGTTCTGCAGGGGGCACAATTTTACAGATAACATATGACCCTCCACTTGGTGTCCTGTAGACATGGATCTCGCTTTGGTTTTGCCTAGAGCCTGTAGCCTAACATTCTGCAGTTTTCCAAAACCTTCATTCTTACTCCTGTCCTTTTCTGTGTGGAGGGCAGGCAGGTGATTGCTGCTTGTACCTGGCTGTTATCAGTCATCTGACATGCTCTCCAGTTATCAAAGCACTTCTTGATCTTCCTGGACTGAACAGGGTGGGGTCTATTTATAGATTTCTGCTTGATTTTTATTTTTGCAAGGCATTTGAATTTCTTTTACAGTCATACATTGCTTCAAGTTCAGCAGGGTGTACTGTACAATCACTGTCCAGTCTCCATGTGGTGGCAAACTGGCAGTTTGTTGGGACTACACTTTCCCCTTCTGAAACCGCTGTACAGGCATGCTGTTAAGTGGTCTTCACAGCCAAACTAATGCTTAGCCTTGTGTTGAACTAGGGTAAAATAAAACTGTGCCTTTCCTTTTCTTGCTTCCTCCTTTCAGGGTAGCTCCATTTGCCGTAGTCTTGGGGCTAAGATGGTCTATTCTGTCCTCATGAATTCTGAACTAGTTCACTACTTGCAGAAGTGGTTGATACCCATGCAGTCCCATTCCTTTCATTTTCAAAGGCTGTGGTCCTTATCTTTACTTGAGGTACTCCACAAATCTCATCTGCCATCCTACTGCAGTAAGACATCATAATTTGGCCTTCATTCTTTGGGATCTGGGCAAGTCTAGAATCACACTCGCACAATATTCTTCCTATTTTTTTATTTTGGTATCCACAGTTAATCTCCTGTGAAATGTCTGCCATTAGAAGGAAGTTTTAGATGAGTCTCAGACATATCCCTACTTTGATTGGAGATATCCTTTCTTTTATTTTAGAATTTGGATGGAGAATGTAGACTGGAAGTACCTAACCATTGGGTTTTGCCTAGTTACTCCTTAGTAGTTTTCTCGTTAGTGTCAGTGCTGTATCACTAGTGATTTGTTACCCTTTCTTGACATACACCAGTCCTGGTGCTAAAATCTGATATTTTGGATGCCATTCATAGTGCCTTTGGTTATTTTTGGCAGGATAATTTAGGTCATACTTTGGTTGGCTCTTGCTCTTCTCTCCCATACTCTCTGTATTTGGGAGGGGTTCATCATTGGGGCTTATCAATGGAAAGCCTTTTCCTCCTTCCCCACTGTTTATGCAAGACTCCTTCCTCATAACCTTATTTCCCCTTTGAGGACAATCTCCAATAACAAATTATTTTCTTCCTGTGTAGACTTTGTTGTATTAAGTTTGTAGGCCCTGTAGTCTGTATGGTAGAGTTGAGGAGTATGAAGTACCTTTAACCATTTAATTTTCCATGGTTAATAAGTTTTATTTGCGCTCAGTATCTTCCCTGCCTGATCTAGTCAATGGCATGGCTAATGTGCTACTGCCATTTCTTTGAAAAATGTAACTGTCTGCTATATGGCTTCCAGAGGCTTTAGGCTGAACAGCTGTCTGTGGCCATTTTATCCTTTTTATGTGGGTTCCTGTTTCGTGAATTTCTTTGTATTTCCTTTGTAGATAGCTATGATGTCCTTCAAGGATGCATCTGCAGTCATAACATATGGGTTGTCCTGCCTCAGGCAGCCCTTCGGTCGGCCGGATTCCAAAGTCTGGGTCTGGCCTTTGCTGATGTCGCACTTCACCCGACGTCATAGCTCCTGGGGTATAAAGGCATCAGCCGACGCCATTTTCCCCAGTCTTTCTTGCCGCGCGGTGCCCGAAGCAGAAGCTGTTCGCAAGTGCCGGTCGGTCAGATCCAGAGATTTCTACTACCGAAGACCTCTAAAAAGCTAAGTACCCCGTTGGGGACTCTTTCTTGCCTCAGCCGATGTCAGACAAAGTAAATAATTGTTTAACTTGTGGGAAACAAATACCTCATAAGGATTTCCACTCTTACTGCCTTCCTTGCTTAGGCCCAGACCACGACGTATCAGCTTGTTTAGCCTGTGCTTCCTTCAACCGACGGACACTCAGACGTCGGTCGGAGTTTGCAGAAGAGTTTTTTGGCTCCACTTTTGCATATAAAATGCCGTCGGAGACTCCGACTACACATTTAGCTAAAAAACGCAAGGAAAAGGACCGACACTCGCAGCCCGCGGTTTCGGCTGAAACCACGGTTAGGCCTACCGCGAGTCTCTCGGTTCTCCCCTCGGCCGAAAGCATGCCTCCGATAACTGAGGCCACACAGGCCATGGCTGAATCTGCTACAGAAATTACTGCTGCAGAAGCAGGCACCCAAGATTTGTCTGACACTATTCCGTTGGACATCTCTACTCCTGCACGTGGGGCAGCTAGACCCCCTGCTTCTATGTCTATCAAGGCCTTTTCCAGGGCTAAAGCAGCCAAACTTTCCAAGGCCTTACCTACTAAAGCTCCCTCTCACAGGCCTACCTCAAGTTCCCAGATTCTCAGCCTTGCTGAGGACCTTATTTCTCTGATCAGGGGATCCCAACCTCACCCAGACAGGGCCTCTCAACCCCCTCCTGATAAGAGGCCTAGGACTGAACCCCCTGAACCTCTCTCCTCAGACTATTCCTCGATGGTTCAGATTTGTCTGACCATTAGGAAGGCCCATACTCACCTTATGAGGATTCTGATGCAGAAGACTACATTCCTTCTGCTTCACCTCCTGAAGAATTTTCATTTGGGGAAACCCTACACTCAATGAGGGAACACTTCTAATGGCAGGGTCAGGATTTTTCTGATTCTAGAAAAAGGCTAAGGACTTTTTTACACTTACCACAGCATAGGCCTTTAGCCATACCACCTGTACTATCAGTTGTTGATGATGCATATAATGATGCCAGTACTGCCCTGATTCTCTTCCTCCGGCCCCTGCCAAACCTGACAGATACTACAGGGTCCCGGACTCTCGCTACCACTTGTATAAGGCTCATGCTGCAGACCCAGAAACCATTTCTCAGGGCCCTAAAGGTGTTGCAGCTGCCTCTGCCAAAAACCCACTTCCCTCTGAAAGAGAATCTAGAGCATTAGAGAGATGGGGTAAAAAGGTTTATACATCTGCTACTCTTTCTGCCAGGGCTTTAAACTGTCAATTTCACATGATACAGTATCAGGAATTTTTGTTAGACCAGCTGAATAAAAAGCTGGCCTCTCCTGAACCTATAGACCGCAAGTCCCTTCAGGATTTGGTACATAATTCTCAGCAGGTCAGTAATCACTTCTTAAAATGTGGCTATGATGCACTGGAGGCTTCTTTTAGATCAGCTATGACTGGAGCAGTGATTCGAAGGCATGCCTGGTTAAAAGAACAATCCTTACCAGACCATGTTAAGTCTAAACTCCTAGATGCTCCTATGGAGAAACAAAGTTTGTTTGGTTCCCCTGCACAGGAGGTTCTAAAAGTGGAAGAAAAAGCAAAATCTGTCCAAACAGTCAAGGATTTTTTGCAGGTCCAACCTCCGAGGTTTAGCAGAAATTGGCCTTCAAAGAATTGGTCCTTTCCAGACACCTCCAGAGCACAGAGAGGCAGAAATAGACGCCCAAGAGGCAGAAGTCAATCAAGGGGTGCCTACAGGGGTAGTCAGTGGCAACCTGCCAATCAGAGAAGTGCCGCCACAGCTGCGACTACAACCACTTCCACAGGACAGACACAATGACTTGGCTCTAATTCCGCCTACCAGGGAACAACTGGAAGCACCCTTGGGCGGAAAGCTAGCTTTATTTTCAAAAAACTGGCATTGCATTACAGGAGACAAATGGACTTTACAAACAATAGACAAGGGCTACAGGTTTCACTTCCACACTCTACCAAAAAAGAGAGGAATGCCAAACCTTCCACCAAGCCAAAAATCAGAGGCTCTAAAACAAATCATCAGCTTACTAAGGATGAGAGCAATAGAAAAGGTACCATCTATGGAACAAGGCCAAGGATTTTACTCCAGACTATTCCTTGTACCAAGAAAAGAAAGTCAATGGAGGCCTATTCTCAACTTGTCCACACTGAACACATATCTCATTGTTTCAAAATTCAAAATGCTGAACCTACAGCAACTTCTTCCCATGTTGGGCAAGGATTCTTGTCTGGTGACTCTAGATCTCAAGGAGACATACCTGCACGTCCCTATACGACCAGATTGCAGAAGACACCTCAGATTTCTTGCAGGATCAGAGCATTATCAATTCTCAGCATTGCCCTTTGGCTTATCTACTGCGCCCAGAGTATTTGCGAAATGCCTGGCATCAGTAATTGCTCATTGCAGGCTTCAGGGAATTCAAATTTACCCATACCTGGACGACTGCCTAATACAAGCGGACAACAAGACAAAATTAATAAAGGATTTGGTCAATGTCATACAACTGCTGCAAGCCTTGGGATACACAGTCAACATTCAAAAGTCAAGACTAGTGCCATCCCAAAGGATAACATTTTTGGGTGCAGAACTGGATACAATAACTCAGATGGCTTTTCTCACAGATGAAAAACAAAAGCAACTACCACTCTATTTCATGGCATTAACAACACAAACTCAGCTTACTGCAAGGAAAGTCCTGCAGGCCCTGGGTTACATGGCATCCTGCATAATATTGATCCCACATGCCAGGCTGCATATGAGAAAGTTACAGTGGTACCTAAGGAATGTATGGTCTCAACACAAGCACAGTCTAGAAGCCCAGATACCAATCATTCCATGTCTGAAAAAAGAATTCCTGTGGTGGGCTCAGGCCTGTCAGATAAACAGAGGATTGCCTTTCCACAAACCACATCCAAGGCAGACCATCACCACGGACGCCTCAGACCTAGGCTGGGGGGCACACATGGAAGACTTAAGTGTATCCAAGGCCTATGGTCCCAAGAACAGCTGAATCTACACATAAATCTAAAGGAGATGCTGGCAGTGAAACATGCAATCGAGGCATTCAGACCATTCCTCCAACAAGGACACCTGCTGATAAGGACGGACAATACCACAGTCATGTGGTACATCAACAAACAGGGAGGTACACATTCATACCCTCTATGCCGGATGGCAATGGACCTGTGGAACTTGGCCCTGAATCTCAACATCCAACTGCAGGCCAGATTTGTACCAGGAAAAGAGAATTCACTAGCAGACAGCTTAAGCAGAACTACCACGGATGCTCACGAATGGATGCTGCATCCAGATATCTTCAAAACCATAACAAAGAAATGGGGAATGCCAGAGATAGACCTGTTCGCCTCCCCACACAACCACCAACTGAAGAAATTCTGCTCAAGAGTATACCACCCACTTGCCTGGAGGGAGGACTCCCTTTCTTTCAGCTGGAAGGCCCTGACAGTATATGCCTTTCCACCTCTTCCTTTGATGTACAAAGTTCTACTGAAGATCAGAGAGGAACAGCCAAAGGTAATTCTGATAGCTCCAGACTGGCCAAGGCAACATTGGTACCCGCTACTGAGAAGCATGTCTCGGACGCACTCATGGCCTCTACCTCTATGTCCCTTACTTCTAACGCAGAACTACAAGACCCTGCATCCAAACTTGAAAACGCTGCAGCTTACTGCTTGGAAAATTGCGTAAAACAAAACCAACCTGATTTATCTCAGAGGGTTAAGGACATTATCCTGGAGGCTCGCAGACCCTCCACAAGGAAAACATATTCAGCCAAATGGAAAAGATTCCTCATTTGGAGTGCAGAAAAGGGAGAAAATGTCACACTGGCAAACCTAGCACACATCCTGGAATACTTAGCAGAACTGTTCCACAATGGCCTGTCCTACTCCTCCATTAAGATTCATGCATCAGCAATTTCAGCAGAGTACAACATGGATCCTCCTGTCTTCTCTCATCCTCTCCTCAGGCAATTCTTGAGAGGAATCAAAAACGTAAAGCCTCCAAGGAAACCACCTCTGCCTGCATGGGATCTCAACTTTGTGCTAGAAAAATTAACACTCCCTCCTTTTGAACCAGCAGCAACAGCAGACTTACAGTTCTTATCTTGGAAAACTGCCTTCCTGCTAGCAATCACTTCAGCAAGAAGGGTATCTGAGTTACAGGCATTAATGGCAGTGCAGCCTTTCCTTATCTTCCATGAGGATAGAGTGTCTCTGAGAACCAATCCTACTTTTATGCCAAAGGTGGTCTCCAGGGTATCCTTGAACCAAGCTATACATTTACCTACATTCTTCCCCAACCCACAGAACAGGGGGGAAAAACTACTACACACCTTGGACGTACACAGACAACTACGCTACTATCTGGACAGAACTAAGGCCAGCAGAAAAACTGACCAGCTTCTGGTAGCATATGCAACAGGAGTGCAAGGAAAAGCAATTTCAAAACAGACAATCTCAAAATGGATAGGAAATTGCATTAGATTCTGCTACTCATTTCATGGAAAGACAACTCCTGAAAATATCAGGCCTCACTCCACAAGAGCTACAGCCACCACTACAGCTTTCCTACGAGGAGTGGCTACCAAAGACATTTTAGAAGCTGCTACTTGGAGCTCCGTGCATACATTTGCCAAGCATTATAATCTTCCTTTATACTCCAGATCCCGAGCAGGTTTTGCAACTGCTGTTTTACAAGGGATCTTAACTACACCATCATTATCTTAGTGCCTCCTCCCCCAGTTTGGCTATGGTATTCTACCCATATGTTATGACTGCAGATGCATCCTTGAAGGACATAGTACAGTTTTGTACCTACCATAAATGTAGATGTCCGATAGGTATGCATCTGCTGTCAGGATTACCCACCCTCCTTCCCCTCTGTGGTATTCCTAGGGTACTTACCCCTCTTTTTAGCTAGCTGGGGGAATCTATTATGGTGTATTTGTTTGTATGTATATATATATATATATATATATATATATATATATATATATATATATATATTTTGCTTTCTACTGTTTGGAATTTTCTACATTTATCCAAATTTAGCCTTCCTAGAGGGCATCTGGGGCAAGAAACACTGAGGAAAATGGCGTCGGCTGATGCCTTTATACCCCAGGAGCTATGACGTCGGGTGAAGTGCGACATCAGCTGAGGCCAGACCCAGACTTTGGAATCCGGCCGACCGAAGGGCTGCCTGAGGCAGGACAACTCATATGTTATGACTGCAGATGCATACCTATCGGACATCTACATTTATGGTAGGTACAAAACTGTACTTTCATGTTACATTTCCTATAATAACAGTGAACTGTTTCCTTGGGGTTTCTTTATTGCTTATTTTGAAACCTTAATACTTTTGCTTCTCATGTTTTTTGCAGGACAGAGTTCGTAGGTACATAGGTGTGTACTAGGCTAATGGCCCTGGAGTCTTTACAAGCCTAGCCCATAGGATTACCCTGGCATTGTGCCACCCGACCTTAGTTCCCAGTGCATCTGTCTAGTAGAGCCACTGGAGTGATTCCCGGGGTGAATTTTCTATTTCCCATCCATTCATCAAGATTTGTCTTGGAGAGCCAGTGAGGTGCTCTGTTTGACATGGTATGGGAAGTCTATTCCATAGCATGGGCAGTCTATGGGTTATGTACTGTTGATTGTGGTAATTAAGTTGAGGTCTCTGGAGTGTGTGGTGCGGAGGGATTGGGATTTCTTTAGATGTAGCATTTCTAACAGAGCTGGGTCAGACATGGCTTTGTAAGTCAAGCAGAGATCGCCTCTAAGTAGGCAATATGAGACCGAGAGTAGTTGGAGTTTTTTGAGTCTGTCCATATAGGACAAGTGTTTAAGGCTTGGGATCCTCTTTGTGCAGTACTTTTGCTGCCTCTCTAGTTGTTGCAGGTGTCTAGTGAGGTACATGCCAAATGGGGCATTGTACTCGATTGGCCTAATGAGGGAAGAGGAGAGGGAGACAATGATCTCTTTCTTCCTGGATGCAAAACCCTTAGTAATGAGATGTGCCACACAGAAGGACTTTCTGACCACAGTGGCAGTGTGGTGGTCAAAAGAGAGGTTGCTGTCTACCTGTGTCCCCAGATCTCTTAACGCGTTCTGTGTTCAGTGGACTACCATCGATGTGGTAATTCATGGGAACCGGGTTTTCCCAAAGGGGATGACACATTTTGGCATGGAGCATAAGACCATGGTTCTGACACCAGTTGTTGGTCTCAATGAGGCCTTTTTGTAGGATGCCAGCATCACTTGGAGAGTTAATAGCTCCCAACTTCCAGTAGTCTGCAAACTTTGTCAGCCGTAGTTCCTTTGTGTTGGCCTGAACTTCAGAGAAGTAGATGCCAAACAGGAGAGGACCCAGGACCAAACCCTGTGGGACTCCACTCGTGACTGGTCGGCAGTCTGACTTTTAGTCCGCTACTTTCACAGGAGTGTTATCCTTGCAGCAGGTGATACTTCAGACTTTTAGATCTTACATTTGTCTTAAAGGTAAAGACATCTTTAGTACTCCTTACACGTCGTTTTCTCCACCTTTTTAATTTCCCTTTCCCTCATTTTCTTGTGGTATTAAGATGGTCATGCCTAGACTGCCTTTGCTGGCTCATGTATTGTCCAATACCTTGTAGTTTTTCTACTTTGATTCCTGTTCTCTGGAGAGTGAAGAGCTTTTCTGTCACTGACCTTGTACTTTACTGTTGCTCTCTTGCTAAATTAGGAATGTTAGCTCAGTGCCTCCTAATTATTCCGTTTAATTTCTACTTTCCTTTTTGTTTTTTAGGAATTTGCTGGTCAGTTCCTTTCCTTAAGGTCTTAGGATGATTTGGTAGCTTGTCAACCTGTTTGAAGACTTCTTGATTCCTTTTGGCCTTTTCTATAACTTACTATGCGCCTCTTTGTTCTTGAGGGTTTTTAATACATTTGTTAAGCAGGTAAGGCCACTGGGCACAAGTGCCCCTTTTTGGGAGCTACCCAGGAGCAATTTTTGATCAAATGACTTGGACAGAGTTGCACAGCAGGCAAATGGAGTCAAACTCTATACCCTTTGAAGACTGGAAGCAGTTCTTTAACGGCTCAAAGCCTTAATCCTCTGCTCCTACTGTTGGCTTTTTACCTTGCTAGTCTTCTTGGGGCTTAGCAGCATACTGTGCTTAGATTGTCCAAATTCACATTTATTTTTGCAATGCAAGTTTTTTGCTTCAACAGTTCCCATTCCTCATTCAAGGATATTATATTTCCTCCTTATCACATTACTGTCTCTTTTGCGGTTAGTGTAATGGGAACTAGATCTTGATTTTTGGGGTATGTCTGCACAGACCTTTCAACTACCCATATTTTGTAGGAACTTACCTATTTTCAGACATGATATACTCCGCATGATTTTCATTCTTTTGGAGTTGTCCCTATATTCAGACTTTATTTACCCCCTCACTCAGTTGTATCCCCCTCATCACATCTGATTTTTTGACATAGTCTAGTATACAAAAAATACACTACATGATCGACATACTAGTGGCACCTATAATGCATAGAGCACATACACCTTGTGTAAATGGCCTTGTGTGGTATAATGTTGCAGTACAGTTAAAGCCTACAGATTTTACACATTCTGTTTGTTAGTATACGTATATTTTTTCTTCATTTTTGTTACTAACAAACACGTTTCTGAATGATATCCCACTGTGCTACTGGAAGCAGAAAAAGTTATGTGCTATTTGGTATTCAAATTTTATGCCAATTAGATGTTGAGATTTTTCGCTGGATGTACCTACTTTTCAAGGGTTTTGCACCTATTTTCTGTGTCTACAAGTTGAGAGGTATGTCTCTCCTTTCCTTATGACATATTTGTACGTTAGATATCTTCAATTCAGGCCCTTCTAGAGATGCTAAGTTTTAATGTAACGTTTGCAGCGATTCACCCAGCAAGTTATGATTGGGACACACTGTCCTACAGATAGAGGAAGATTGATCATTCCTGTCATATGTGGAAATTATGTACATGACATCTAGGACCAAGTCCTTTTTCCTCTGTGACCCCTACTGTCCTTCCCACTACTATGTTGGTAGGGTTTGGATGGATGTTGCTCCTTTTTTTTTTTTTTTTCTCCGCACTCTGATAGAGGGATCCTTCCTTGAACAGAATTGAAAGAGAAGAGGAAGTTAGGTGGCCTGGGAAAGTTTTTCCGAGCTGACCACATCATGGCAGCTTTGAGGTAGAGGAAGAAGGACCGGGTCCTCTAAATCTGTCATTATGGTAAGTGCATAACTTGTGTGTACTTTTACCTGGATCTCTGCTGATGTTCTGCTTATTTTCATAGTTTGTATGGTTCTGGACCAAGGCATCTTCGTTGTCTATAGTGTCCATTTCTGATTGGGAAATGCAGTACAAGGAAGGCAGGAGGACTGCTTTCCTAATAATTTACTACTACACGTTCCTTAATGGTAGTTTACTGTAAGATGCTACTGGCAAATGCTACCTACTTGTGGCTGCCTAACTTGGAATCAAACTCTTTTTCTTTTGAAATAGTCTGCCTTTTATATTTTTTGCTGGTGAGAATTCAGGTATCTTGATTTTCACCAAGAGGAAAAAGTCAGCCTTGAGCATTTGAAATTGACTTATGCAGTGAAATTTTCAGCTAAGGATGTTACAAAGGATATGTATGAGCAAGAGGTGGTTAAGGTGTAACTGCCTGGCTTGAGAGGTGATAATTACCCTAGTTATGGTAATTGCTATGTTCAATAGATCTGTCTCTTATAAGTACATTATATTGTAGCTAAAGTGTTGTGTAGTATTTTATTGTATAAGAAGTTCAAATAAGATGATTACATTGTTGGACAAGAACTGAGACTTTTTTTTTTTTTTTTATTTTACAGGCTTGTACTGAACTACAAGGCCGCCAAAGGATTCGATAATCTCAAACTGACGTAGGTGTTAAGTAAATTTGGTGCTCTATAACACTGCTGATTTATAACCTAATGTTTCTTTAGTACTTAATTTTTATGTATAATTTTAGTACTCTTTGGCTGTCAAGCCTTTTGTGCAAAACAAAGCTGGTTTGCCATCTTTGGAGTTGTACTGCCTTTATTGCAAGCCTTCCTTTCCTGTAGACTTCTAAGAATATTAAGAGAAGTTTTCATAATTAACTTTTATAGCTCAGTACTAAGTTGTGGAGGATGTTGTGATAGAGTAGATTCAAATGGTTTAGACAACTCCTGCAACACTGTTGGTAGTCCCCCATCTGCCCAAACAGGGGTCCACTAGTTTCATCTTTTTAGTTTATACATGGGGAGGAAATGCAATTCATGACAAGATGCTTTGCTTTTCTGTCCTGCTGTTTCCTAGAATACTTTTGTAGCAACTAGTAATTGGTCTTGTTCATTACCAGGTACTTCCTTAGTGAATATACTTCTGTCTCCCCAGTCTTCCTTCATACCTCTTTGCAAGCATCTGTTCCTTCTGTGTCCATTTGTCCATCACTGGATTTTGTTAGCAGAAATAGCTGTCATTTTCTTATAATGGAAACCAGTAGCACTTGACTAGTTTTCCCTAGTTAATGGCTGTAGGTGTTTTCTGTTTTCCAAGAATTGAAATGTATTGATCAAACCATTATTGCTAACTGCTTGATTTAAGGCATCAGCTGGGGAGTTGGCTGTCTCTGCTTTGGTGCTCGTTTGTAGTCTGGCAGGTAATGTTTATCTTCTGCCCTGGGAAATGATCATTCCAAAGTATACAATTTTAAATGTACAATCTTAAGTTTAGCACTGGGGTGGTGAAAAGGTAGACTTTACTAGGGATGTGAAAAGCCTGACCATTGCATGAAGATTTTCGGATAAACCTCTGTCCTAGTACACAGTGTTAATCTCTTGGAACTCTTCTAATATCTCTTTAAATGCTCTTCCAGATATGAAGAGTTTAACAGAATTGTTTACTGGGACAGTTTCTGTTGCAGTACAGTGTTTGTTATGGCAAAGTATCACTCTTTATACCTCTGCCACAGTTCTTAGTCCCTTGTTTCTTGTGGCAGCAGTAGTTGACACATCTAGCTCCACGTTTCTTGGATTTTGACTTGTATGCATTTCTGCCATTTTTTTCTATGCAGCTTCTCGTCTTTCTCCATCAATGTAGGATCCTTATTCAGCTGCTTTGCTACTTGTCATTCTGAGTTTGTTGACTTTGTATTGGTTTCGTAGTTTTACTTTTGTCTGTAGATTATACATCTGGTGGTCTTGAATTTCTTTCAAAGAAGTATTACTTTCTTGTTGATGCAGCATTATATTTACAGTCTATTGATTTTCTGGTGTCAGTGATGCAATTGAAGCAGGTAATTTGTCTTTCAGTCTTCTATCCATTGACAGTTGAGCCATTAAGGGACTGAGTCCCTGCAGTAGATTATTTCAGTGTTCATAATTGTGAGAGGCAGTCTTCATTTTTTGTAATGAATAATGTGATCCACAGAAGATTTAAGACCCCAAATAGCTATTACTGACAACAGTGGAAAAATAGTTGAAAAAACAGTCTGTACTGTGAATAAAGACGTCATTCTTTTAGAAGCTTACATTGCTTTATTTTGGATTTATATCGTTTTTCAACTGTTTTTCCACTGTTGTGAGTAATAGCTATTATTCGCAAGGATTGAATGGTCTGAATAGACTGTTTGCAGAGACATTTTTTGAACACGTACTGCTTTGGTATGACCCTATGACAGCTTCTTCTTTTACTATATCATTAGTCTTCATTTTTTGCTGCAAACCCCCCCCCCCACACACACACACACACACAAACATCTTTGTTAAAGTTTCACACATGACATAGGCAATCTTAAATGTATATAAATGAAATACGAACATAACACCACTTTAATTGCAAACGATATACATCACAGACACCATTGAAACAACTATAGTTGCAAACACTATAGATCACTTGTAATCTATCCAGTCATTGTCAGTTAAGTAGTACGTGGCTCATTCAAATCCTGCCTCTTAAACCTCGTTCCTGCTCTGCATATGTTGTTCGCACAATTCCCATTTTTTCCTATATAGTTTGCTCCCTCCCTTTTCTAAAGATCAGAATTCCAGTTGTTTAATCAATGTTACTGTAGTCACGACTTCTAATAAAGTTGGTCTGGACTTTGATTTCCATTTTCTAGTAATTGCTTTTTTGGGAGACACCATAATTAGACTCAGCAAAGCTTTACTATGTCTAGGCAATTCGATTCTGTATCATAACTCAAAAAATAGTCTCCCCAGTCAATCCAGTCTGCTCAACCAAAATCTGTGACAGAGCAGTCTGCAGGGAATCCCTAAAGTCTGCCAGCCCATTACACTACCAAAAAACATGTTCCCAGCCACCTCTTTCTTGCTCATCACATCTCCAACATTTGCTTATCCACCTTAGTAAAATTTCTTTGGTGTCTACTTTGAGTATAAAAATACCTATGTAAACACTTCCAGGCAAAGATCCTAAATATTCTAGACTTTGTTGCATATTTAGGAGATATGCATACATCCTCCCATTGTCTCTTCATGAATTGCTTATCCACTATCTCTTCCCAATCTTTCTGAGCTTCTCTGATTCTTATAATTATGCAGTGTTTTGTATGCTTTACTAATTATTCCTTTTTTAACATCAGCTTCTTTTCTAGATTCTATTAAAAACTCTTCCAGTGCTGGTTTTTCATTCAGGAGCCCCCTATTTCTTTTTACCTATACTCTATCAATCCTTGATAGAGAAGGCAGTCTCTAAACTGCAGTCCAAATAAATTCTTGACCCTCTTCCCAGTCTGTTACCTTTCCCTTTCTAGTTATTTGCTCCCAATGCCTTGGTTCCTTTGCCAGTTTTCGCCAATAAATTCCAGCCCCCTCTTGCCTGTTATCTGTATCCCTGACCAGTCATCCCTATTGGCAAAATCTATTTTCTCCATTCTCTTGCTGGTTTGGTTCTTAGAATGCTTCCTGCAATTTTATGAATATAGTACTTTGTATGATTTTTGTTCTTCTGCATCCAAAATCCCAGTCTCTGCTCATTTCTTGAGCTTCCCCCCTGTATCAGAATCATTCCTTTACACTTTGAATTATAGTTTTCTGCTTGTGCTATGTAAAAGAGCCTTAACTGTATTGCTCTAAAATACCCCCTCAAATTGGGTAATCCTAGTCCGCCTTGTTCTACTGGAAGAATCATCTTATCCCACTTGACCCTTGCTGTCTTGCCTTCCCAGATAAAATCCTTCAACTCTTTTTTTTTTTTTAATTGCTATCCACATCTTTTCCTCTGGTTGATAAAAATGTGCCAGACCTTTGTATAAGACTAAAGGGACCAACAACATTTTAATGGCTTGTATCTTCGTATCCATATAACAAAGCTTCCAGTTTCTTAATTTTTGCATTATCTTCTGCTTAGTCTCTTCCTACATATCCTTAGCTACCACAACAGTCATTTCTAATCCATATTCCTAAATACTTCATTTTACTTTGATGTTGCAACTCTTGATATGTTCCCCATGCATGAAATGGACTGGGAATTCTATATTTGAATTCCTACTTGGCTCAACTGTTCTGACTTATTGACTTTTGTATGACTGACCATTGTGCGATACAACAATATCCAGGGCCAAATCATGGTCAAATGGGGCCGTAGGCAGGGTAATAATCAACCCCCCCAGCCATTCCAGTATCCCATTACTTGACTCTTTCTCCCCAGTTACCATAAACCCTGTTCAAAGTTTTCAGTGTGCATACGCTTTTCTTTATTTCTACAATGATTAGAGATATTTAAAACTTTTATTTCAAATTTTATAACACAATACGGTGTCGCAATGAAAACACAGCATGAACATTAAGCTTCTCTGCCCTTGAAACTCACATTCATTAGAACAGCATTGAAACCCACATTCAAAGAAAATGCATCTGGCCAGTGGTGGATTGTTTACCTTTGGGCTGTTTTCAAGCCATAGGCCCCTTGCACACATTTTTAGGGCCATGCATACATGCATGTGTTCTTTGATGCACCGTCCTGATTGTATTCAGTTATATTCCTTGTATAATACAGTACCACTTGTTAGACTGTGTTTTAAGTTTGTAGGTTTGAACATTTTCCTGTAAGCAGTAAAACAAAACATATGACCCAATAGTGACAAAACTACCCATTGTAGAACATTTCAACCATAAAAGGCCATTCAAACTTTTGTCATTAGAATCTACCAGTACCAGTCAATAAATACAGTCTCTGCAGAAGTAAAAGTTATCTGAATAATTCCACATTAAAGAGCTCTATAATTAAGATGTTGCAGCTGGCAAGCAACTCTGTATTTCAGTGTTTCATATAAATATTCAATCCTTAGTGCTCTTAAGAATAAATTGCCTGTGTTACATAAAAAGAGTTGGTATGGTGGTAGTAATGCAATAGGGAATGGCTGTTAAACTTGGCAACAGGTCCATAGCTACCAGGCATTGTATCCAAAGGATGACACACTCAAGAGTATAGCACCTCCCCCAAAGGGCACTGCAATATCAGCACTCCATGGTGTGGGAGTAGAATACACAGCCTTCTGCACAAAAGGTGAGTATGCTACCTGTTGTGCTATTAACGCTGCTTTCAAATTTGATGGCCATGCTAAACAAAACAGTTGCACATTGAAAACAGGCTTAGCATGAGCAATAGTAAGCTGGTCTTCCCTTGAAACTCCACGATGTTCATCGTGTTATACTGCTGCAGTCAACCCACTTGGGTTATCCTGCCGTCAGGCGTTCCCGCAGTCGGCCGAATCCCAAAGTCTTGGTCCGGCGTCGGTTGTCGTCGCTTCTTCCCTGACGTCAGTGCGACAAGGGTATAAAAGAGGCAGCCGATGCCATTTTCTTCTGTCTTTCTTGCCGCGCGGTGCCCGAAGCAGAAGCAGTTCGCAAGTGCCGGTCGGCCAGCTCGCTCCTGAGATTTTCGAATCGAATTTAAGCCCGAAGTCTTCTCTAAAGCCAAGTACCCCGTTGGGGAAACCTGCCATGCATTTCTTGTGGGAAGAAAATACCTCATAAGGATTTTCATTCTTATTGTATTCCTTGCCTAGGCCCAGACCACGACGTTTCTGGTTGTCGGTTTTGTGCTAGGTTCAACAAACGTACAATCAAGCGTCGGGCAGATTTCGCCCGACATTATTTTGGCAGAAAATTTAACTATAGCATGCTGTCGGAGCATCCGACATCAGCAATGATTAAAAAACACAAGGATAAGGACAGGCAGCCAAGGCCAAAACCAGATACCGAGGCCTCAGCAAGGCCTGCCTCCGGTTCCCTGGTTTTCAGCGAGGCGCCTACGCAGCCCCTGACTACCGCTGAATTAGAACTTCTGACGGCCTCCCAGACCGAATCAGCTGGGCCTCAGGAGCCGGATCCATGTCACCCCTCTGACGCCAACCCTGACAGTGATGCGGAGATTTCGGATAGGCCCTCGGTTTCTGAAGGAGTCTTCAAACCGACAACTATCTCTATTAAGTCTTATGCTAAACTTAAAGCCCCCTTAAAAGTTCGGAAACCGGGTCCACAGACCCCCCCCCCCCCAGGCCCCTATGCCTAAAAAACAGATGCTGAAAATGGCTGAAGATTTAATTACCCGTATCAGGGGTTCCCAACCCCCACCTGACAAAAGGCTTAGACTGGAGGAAGATTACCCTTCCTCTGACCAAACATCCATTTCCTCAGCTAACTCTGAGGACCAGGATTATTCCTTCCCTCCTTATGAAGACTCAGATGCTGAAGAGTCCATTCCCTCTGTTCCCCCCCCACCCCGAAGACTACTCTTTTGGGGAAACTTTACAAACCATGAGGGAACACTTCCACTGGGAAGGCCAAGATTACTCTGATTCTAAGAAAAGACTCCGTGAGTTTCTTCTTCTTCTCCTCCCTCAGCATAGACCCTAGCAATTCCTCCAATTTTAGACATTTTGGATGATGTTTACACTGAATCTAGTCTAAACCCAGATTCCTTATCTCTTGCACCAGCTAAACCTGACCGATACTACAGAGTTCCTGATTCTCATAAGTTTCTATATAAAAGTCCTGTTGGAGACCCCGAAACCATTTCCCAGGGTCCCAAAGGGGTTAAGGCCTCTACTGCTAAGAATCCACTACCATCTGAAAGAGATTCCAGAGCATTAGAAAGATGGGGGAAGAAAGTGTATACATCTGCCAATTTGGCCATGAGGGCCTTAAACTGCCAATTCCACATGCTAAATTTCCAGCAGTACTTGATTACACATTTAAAGCAGAAAATGATCCCTCAGACAGATCAACCTGATTTCAAAGAGATGCAGGATTTGCTGCATGCAGCAGAACAGGTGGGAAAGCATACCTTAGTGTGGTTTTGATTCATTGGAAGCCTCATGTAGAGCAGCTGTCACAGGGTCTGTAATACGCAGGCATGCTTGGCTAAAAGAGCAAGTCTTACCAGAACATGTCAAAGCAAAGTTATTGGATGCTCCACTGCAGAAAGATGTGTTATTTGGTGTCAAAGCAGAGGAAGTTTTAAAGAAAATGGAAGAAAAGGCAAAATCTATGCAAACAGTTAAAGATTTTTTTTTTACAGGTACAACCTCCTCGTTTCAGCAGAAACTGGCCATCAAAAAACTGTTCCTTTCCTGCATCAGACAGACCCCAAAGAGGTAGGTACAGACGCCCAAGGGGCAGAGGCCAGCCACAAAGTTCTTTCAGGCCTAGACAATGGCATTCAACAACTCAGAGGTGAAGACGCAAGATCTCAACCCTTCAGGAAACAAACACAATGACTTCCCTCTTCGACTGCCAAGCAAAATTGCCCTGCCAGCACCTTTGGGAGGAAAACTGGCTCTATTTCCACAAAATTGGCACATCATAA
>NC_056741.1:805436658-805531107 GCF_019279795.1 Protopterus annectens | reverse complement strand
TATTCATCTACTTGCAAGCTTGAAATGAGTACTACTTCTCTTTCATCAGGTAGCTACCTCTTAGACTCCGTGCAAGCCTTTGTGAATCCGGCCCAGTGTCTTTTTTTTCTTGTGGACTGTATCAGACCCAAATGAAAGGAATTATTTATTCATCTACTGCAAGCTTGAAATCCAGAGCTTTTCCATCAGGTAGACCCCCATAAATTTATGTGAATGTGGTCTTGCAAACTTTGCTCAGATCTCCCAAAAATGGAATTGAAGCATTGTTGATTGCAGAAGAAATGGAATGGTCTATTAGCTCTCGAGTTTGGCATGGTTGCAGCCAAAAATAGGCTGTTTGTAGCTTATATGGTGGATTTGTGGCAAAAGACTGCCATGCCTGGGGCTAAGCTTCCAGGTAGCGTTCGGGGAAGTAGAGCATCCGATGTTGTCCATCTTCATATAATCATGGACTGTGGGCTTGGTTCCAAGCCTCAGAACCCACTCGGCCATTTTTCAGCTTGCACCTCCCAAACTCTCGAGCTAGGCTCTACCCATAATGCTCCTCACTAAATTACCTCAGATCTCGTTTGCCGCTTCATGGTGTACAACACGTCTGACTTGTCTCTCGAGCTTTGGCATTATTATACTGTAAGTTTTTTCTATATTTTTCTGTATTTTCTATATATTTTATATTTACCCACTCCTCTCTCCTCCTTTCATTGTGCACGTGCAAGTATTTCTCCCTTTACCTTTCCTTCTGCCATTGGGGAGTTTAATGTACTATCTTTGGTACTATATCTTTCTGTCTTCTTTACCTCAGGGGTAATCTTCATTACTGTCGCTGGTAATTTTTTCTCCCTTTCCTGTCCCTTCAAAAAGACTCCTTTCTCTGTCTCTCTTCGTGTGTGTGTGTGTGTGTGTGTGTGTGTGTGTGTGTGTGTGTGTGTGTGTGTGTGTGTGTGAGACTGTTAGTGTTGGTCCTTTCTTTTATCATCATGGCCGATAAGTCAATTAAGGGCACCTCTGGCTTTAAGAGGTGCCAGAAATGTGATAGGAAGATGCCCAACTCAGATGGGCATGCTATCTATGTATATTGTTTAGGCGCTGTCCATCTCCAGGAGGATTGTGCAATTTGCCATGGTTTCTCTGCCAGAACCTTGACTGAGCGGAGAAGTAAACTCATTTTGAAGGAGCTATTAAAGGGTGATTTTGACAATCCACCTACGGTGTTGACTGTATCTACGGCATCAGTAGGCAAGGATGATACGATGTGAAGTCAAATCTCGGAGCAGACATCGGGAGGTTTGGTACCAGTGGGTTTATCGGTACCAAAGCAGACTAGCCTTATTTCCTTACCAAGAACCTCCTGTTTGCCATCAGCATACCCTTTTGCTGACCATCCACCCAGTCCTTTCCTGGTACCGAGAACAACTAGGTCCCCATCAGCTTCCTCTGTTTGGTCAACGGAGTCTTTCCAAGTCGGACATAATGAGACTGGTTGACCAGCTCCTGACTGTGAGGGGATTGCATCCATCCTTGTTTCCAGCTTGGCTCCAGAACCAGTCCATCCTCTGCACCCTATCAGATTCCTTTTCCGACTCCTGAGTGTTTGGAGCTCCTGGCACTGACTTGCTTGGCTCTGCCTGCCTCAGTGCCATTCAGAGTTTCTTCTCTGGCACTGATGATCGCCTTGAGCTGTTCTAGTTTGTCAGAACCAGAGACCTCCCGGGGTCGAGGCTTCGATGCTGGTTACGAGGGTCAGGGTTCAACTTAGTTCCTTTCGGAGCCTTCCATACCCCTTGGTGCCTTGGCGTTCATAAGCTCAACCCTGTCTTCTGCTTCAGAGACACCTTCCTTGGTGCGGGGTAGGACCACGGTTCTAAAGGAATTTGTTTAGGTTCTCATCCCTCTATGGAGGGGGGGGCTGCCTTTCGAATCTTTCACAGAGTATACTGATTTCGATGAAAGGTAAGGGTCCCCTAGGTCACCCCCCCCCCCGATGATATTTCCTATGGGGACATCCTAGAAGTCCTGAAGCAGAGGGGTGGCTGGACTTGCCTCCAACCTTCCTCAGAAGAATCTGTATACCTAAGGATTTTCATACCCAGCCCTCTACCTCTTGGATCTCTCTGCGCACTGACGAGCTTATTAAACTGACTGCTCAGTAGGTGTGGAAAATTCTTGACTCCATCAAAACGATTCCCAAAAGACCTGACCAAATTCTCTCTGCCACTGAGGATGAGCAACATTGGACCAAGGGTATTTCTGCATGTTGATAGATGTGCATCATTCGGTTAGATGGTTCTCAGGAATATTTTTTCAAGAGACCTCCCAAGATTCAGGTAGCTAGGGACTGTGTCCCACAGTCAAGGATTATGTGAAGATTGACAACATCAGACCATAAACATTCCATGTGTGTTGTCAATCTTCTTCACATAATCCTTGACGTCCCCCCCCCCTCCTTCCCCCTATCTGAGACTATTAATAGACAGAATATCCCCAAAGACTGACTTCTTAATAGGGACACAGGTATGGTCTCTTATTTATTACTACTTTACTTGTCTGTCACTGTGTTATAGGCAAACTCTATCTTAGGTAATTTAGTGAGGAGCATTATGGGTAGAGCCCAGCTTGAGAGTTTGGGAGGTACGAGCTGAAAAACAGCCAAGTCTGTTCCAAGGCTCGGAAACAAGCCCACAGTCAGGGATTGGTAAAGATAAACAACACAGATGTAACGTTATAGTAAGACATAACTTCTTTTTCTTTATAGCCTATATGGCCACAAAGCACATTCTCATTTATGCAACCTGTTTAATGGGATTTTTCTTTTCTATTAGCTCTGTGTTTTCCCTCTGAAGGTTTAACATTTGAGCAACTGTGCTTGTATTTTTTGCAGCCATAGGATGAAAAGCTTACTTTTTTATATTTTGTTTTCTTATTGTTCACACTGTATTTCTGTGGTTTGTTATTTTAACATTCTCAGTAAAATAAAAGTGTGCTTTTGTGGGTTTTTTTTTTTTTTTTTTTGTCTCAAACTTTGCTTGATTTTAAGCTTGTGTTTATGTGGTTAAATTGACTTGGGTTAAACGTATACAGAGTAACATCTGGTGCATAAAAAGTTTCCTGTAGGATGTGTTTGATTTTTTTTTTCAGTTTCTTGTAACATGGTTTGGGTATTTTGGTAACATGAATGAAGCCATGCCAGTACAGGGAATTTTAAGAATGGAGCAACTTTTTCTGGTTTGCCTGTGTTTCGGTGGGTTATTTGAAGTCTTGACCTCGTTGAGATGCAGAGTCCTCGATAAAGAGAGATAGCTGGATAAATAGAGGACCTGTTATTCAAATAAAGAAATTTAGTCCTGTCATAAGCAGTGTGTTTTTGACTGTTCTGAAAAATTTTTCCTTTGCATTTCCAGCAATACTTTGTGAGTACGTATGTAACTGCAAATGACTCCTCATAGCATTTATTGGTTTAATTTAGTAGTGCTTTGTCAAAAGTTATTATTTTAAGCCATATTCAGCAAACAGCTTGAGTGTAGGATTTATAAATTTATAATCTTCTGTTAAGGAGGGGGGTGCAGGGATTTACACTCTCCCACTCACAAGCAAGCATACATAAAACAACTGTACTTTTGAGCCTGTTGTCTAGCTCGTATTTCAGGACTCAGTGAAAGGTGCCACAAGCCCTGTAGTTACGATTGTAATGTTTGTAGTGCCCAGCTGACATAGCCATTTGTCTTTTGTAAGCAATCTTAGATTTAAGATCTTTGCTCAGAAAGGCTGTCAGTAGCATGATCAGATCACATCACTGGAGTGTGGTGACGCTAGAATCTTGTGATGCATATTCAAGCCAACTAATGGCTATTTCTCTCCATACTGCAGTATTTCAGGCATGTCAGTACTGTTTGTCCATTACCCCAGTGAAAGAATTGTAGTTACCTGAAAATGTGTTTTTGGAGTATGTAATTCCACTAATTACAAGCTAGAAGAGAAAAAATGCACCTATACGTTAAAGCTTGAAAGTAGTTGCCTTTACTGCCAAAAGTCATCACTGTATTTGTAACAAAGGCAAGCACAGAATTTTGAGTAGGTACAGTTTTGTTTCAGTGAATGCTTAGAATTCAGAAAATATAGTACAGGTGACAGTAGAAATTTGCCTGTTAGAAAATGACTTTTATCTGTTTTGAATGTCTCTGTAGGTTTGTGATGTCCAAGAGCAAATACGCTGTTTCAAATCGTGAGTGGTTCACAATGGAACGAGTAGAAATTTCAGCTAATCAGACAAATGCCACATTCAATGCTTCTGACATCTATGCACCCGCTACGTATTCCTTTCATTGTCAGTATGTCAGCAATCTACCAAGGTATAGCTCAATGCTTGTGCCTCGCTTCTCCACCAACTGGGAACTCACCATCACTGATTTTCAGGTAATCAACTGAAGTCTGAATGTAGCTCTGAGCCAGATGTATTTGTTTTCTGCTTTATTACACCTGTGAGCTCAGGGTAATATAATTTACAAAAGTTCAGTATAAGATCAAAGTATAGGAGTTGTGTACAGAATTTGTGGGGATCACACTTTTGTGTATATATATATATATATATATATATATATATATATATGTATGTGTGTATATATATATATATATATATATATATATATATATATTGTTGAAAAGTGACCATCTAGTCTGCTGAAAAATTCAGTGTAGCTACTAGTTCTGTCCTTGCAGCCAACTACCCAAGTCATTTTTGACCACATTTAATGCATAGGCAAGTGTACTCATGCAGGAAATGTAAGAATAGTGGCCTTTTACAATATTAACTGTAAAAGTATGACTCTTAAAGCAAAATTAGATGTTTGGAAAGTTCTAGTGTATGGCTTTACGTTAAGTTCAAGTGTGGAACTGCAAGCATGGTGCTACATAGTAATGTGCCCTGCATCTTCTCTCACAGCTTGCTGTGCTATTAATTTCACTTATTTGCATATGGTTCTCTCTTTCCCGTTACTTGACCTGTAAATTTCTGACTCTCTGTACAGTAAATCATTACCCCTCTTTTTATCTACTTAACATCTGTCAACTTATGTCCATCATGTGTAGGTAAATTGTTTAATATCTTAGATGCCTAAGCTAAAGTGACACTATCTGTCTGTCTTTCTGAAGCTCATTTATCATATGTTGCACTCCAGTATGCCTTTATAAGCGTTATTGTGCATTATTATCTTTATATGTGCTTATTAACTGTCAGTTTTCTTTATAAATGCCTGAACAAGTTAGCAAGTCTCTGTAAAAGTTAAGTTTCAGTCTGTGCTTTTCTTGTAATTATTGGCTTTTTTATTTGAAACGTTTTCTCCACATTATATTTATGAAGTTCGTTCATTCTTATTATATTTAGTTTTAGTCTATATTTCACTGTAGTATTTTTTTTCTTTTTGATCAGGGAATGTCACAGGGCATGAGAATTGCAAGCTATGACTCTGCTTAGGCTCCACAAATGTAATGAATCTTTTAGGGCTCTAAACGCCATTATGAAGTCACTGCACTTACTATTTTTCTTTAATGGACTGTTTCAGAGCTCACTGTATTTGTCTTTCTTTTCCTTGTTTGTCATATATTTCTACCTTGGATTCTGAATTAAGACTGCATACTGGTTTTATGTGAATAATTTAAGGCCTTTGGTTCTGTTTCACATTGTGATGTTTTAAATCTCCAGGAGTCTCCACACCGATACATTTGTTGTGGTTAGGTTGAAAACTGGTTCTTTAGGTGTGACCCTCTGAGTAGTTTAAGAATAAGTTTTCTTCTGTACCTAAAATGCATTTTGTCAACTTTAACAGCTCTATCAGCACCTTTATGGTTTAGATTTGCAGATGGCTACATAACTGGGTCAAGAGTCTATAGCGTGGATGGTGCTTTTATCCTGGAGAATTATTTAAACCTATGTTTGTGGTTTTATAACACTGTGGTATAACATGCAGAATCCAGAAATGGTCAGTGATGCTTTTTAGTAGGAATAGTGCTTTTTAAATCATTTTGCATTGAACAGTTCTGCTTATGTTTCAGGAGTAATCATGATTTGGAGATCAAGTTTTACAGGAGATGATGCGGACATCAAAAGCTCCTGTTTTGTACTGTAGATTGGTATCCTTCTATGAGGATTTAGGCAGGCCTTCAATGTTATACTCTGCAGACTAACCATGGCTCTCTGGAACACAGCCTTGAACTACCAAGTGAACCTGCAAGCTCAATTCCTGCCAGGCAAACTAAATTTGCTGGCAGACGACTTAAGCAGAAGTCTCATAGATCCACATGAATGGAAACGGGAACCTGGAACCCAAAATATTCAAGCTCTTGAGGAATGAATGGGGGACACCAGAGGTAGACCTGTTTGCCTCCCCTCAGAGCTACCAGTTAAACAAATTCTGCACCAGAACTCCCCACAGTCAAGCTTGGAAAGTGGATGCCCTGTCCTTTTTCTGGGAAAGCCTCTCAATGTATGCCTTTCCTCCTCTGCCTCTCGAAGGTTCTGCTAAAGATCAAACAGGACAAGCTGTGGACAATACTAATTGCCCCAGAATGGCCACGCCAGCACTGGTATCCCCTTTTGCACAGTCTGACAGGGCTACAATCATGGCACCTGCCACGGACCTCCTCCCTGCTGTCCCAGCAGGCGGGCCAGACTCTGCACCCTCAGCTTTAAACCCTCAACCTTGCGGCCTGGCTAATTCCCTGAGCTCACCCCTAGCAACCCTCAGCAAGCAGGTGCTGGATGTCATTCTTGAGGCAAGGAGGCCTAGTACTAGAAAATCCTATTCAGAAAAGTGGAAAAGATACTGTTCCTGGAGCCATGCTCAAGGGAGGGGCACAACGGTGCCCAGCTTACCCCATATTCCAGATTATTTAGCAGAAATGCTGCACAAGGGCCTATCTTTCTCTTCAGTTAAAATTCATGCTTCTGCCATTTCAGCTCATTATAATACTGAGCCACCCCTCTTCTGTCATCCCCTGCTAAAACAATTCCTTAGAGGGGCCAAATATTTAAGACCTCCCAGGAGAGCTCCCACTCCAGCCTGGGACCTTAACTTTGTATTGGAAAAACTCACTCTTCCACCCTTCGAACCAGCTGCTACAGCAGCACTGAAATTCCTTTCCTGGAAAGCAGCCTTACTTCTAGCCATCACTTCAGCAAGAAGAGTGTCTGAACTGCAGGCCCTCATGGCAGTGGAACCCTTCATTATCTTCCATGTGGACAAGGTTTCCCTCAGCACTAATCCATCCTTTATGGCCAAGGTGGTGTCTAGCGTGGCTCTAAACCAGTCCATTCATTTGCCTGCTTTTTTCCCTAATCCTCAAAATAAGGGGGAAAGGATACTGCATTCTCTGGATGTGCACAGACGGCTTAGATTCTACTTGGACAGAACTTAGCCTCTAAAAGTCTGACCAGCTGCTAGTTAGTTTTGCTGCAGGGGCAGAGGGGAAGGCCATTTCAAAGCAAACCATTTCCAAATGGATAGCCCATTGCATCCATTTCTGCTACAAGCACCATGGAAAACCTACCCCACAGGGGATAAGATCACTTTCCACCAGGGCTGCATCTACCTCTACAGCATTTCTCAGAGGAGTCCCTACCAGGGACATCCTGTAAGCTGCCACATGGAGCTATGTACATAGTTTCACCAAGCATTACCACCTGCCTATCTTTTCTAAATCCAGAGCAGGATTTGCCACAGCAGTCTTACAGGGCCTGATTGCTAGCCACAATGCTCTTTAACTGCCTCCACCCTTCCTTAGCTTTGGGAATGCAACAGGGAAACATTAAGAACATAGTACAGTTGTGTACACTTGCCATAAATGTAGATGTTAGAGTGTATTCACTGTTGAGGTCCTGGTTACCCTCCCTCCAACCCCCAGACTTCTCTTGGCTCTACCTTTCCTTTTTTTTGGTATATATTATATCATGTGTATTTGTTTTTTGCTGGGGGTGTTCCATACCATATAATTGCCTCCCATTGTGGGGGCATGTGACATCTGGGGCAAGAAAAACTGATGTAATGGTGTCGGCTGCATGTTTTATACCCCTGACGACCTGACGTCATGGAAGAAGCAACAGCATCCAACGCTGAAATCCAAAGACTCTGGTATTCAGGCCGGCTGAGGGCTACCTTCAGGCAGATGACCCAAATATGATGACTGCAACAGTGAATACACTCGAACATCTAGATTTATGGTAAGTGTACACAACTGTACTTTTTTCATTGTAGAGTACTTTGACAGTAGTTTTCTGTAGTTCGAGTTAGTGTTGTTCTTTCTTCTAGAAGTAATGTAGTTTAGGTGTTTAGGTGTAGGGTATACCTGTACAAAAATAAGTCTTTTAACCCTTTCATTTGTCATTGTTGTGGTAGTTGCTGTAGTAATTGTATTAGTAATACTAATAATAGTTGTAATTGTAGTAGACATTGTAGTAGTAATACTGATGGCTGAAATTGTAGTAGTTTCCTTTGTGCTTAAATTTAATTCGAAAAATTGTGCTTAATTTACATTTGAAGTATTTCCCACTGTATGTTGGCAAAATCTGCTTTCAGTTTCAAAAAAAATATCCCATGTTGGCACATGCTGTCCCCCATTATGACCATAAGTGCATTTGCTGCTTGGGTGTGACGCACCTGACTGTAGAGTGCCAAGTCTGAGGAATATTTGCTGCCAGATATCTGACCGATAAGTGGGCCAGATTCATTTTGAAAGGCCTTCTCCTACTCCTAGCCACTTCTTCCTCTCCTTCTCCAGGTAAGAAGCAAGACCGAAAGAGAGAAAATGACAGAGAATGAAAAAAAGAGTTGGGGAGAGAGTCAAGGACAAGAAAGAGTTCAAATGCTCTTCGTCTTCTACAGAGGGACAGCTGGACCTAAATATTCACCAATCTTTTTCACCCATTTTCTGCTCCATTAGGATCTTTGGCACAGTCTCTGCTCTGATCATCTGTGATTTTAGTCCTGGAGTCTGAATTTTCTAATTCCCCCAACCTTAACATCCCTAGCCCCTTCCTTTCCAAGGATTCTTTTGCTTCTTCAGCCAGGGTCCACTTCTCCCTTTTGTCCCGTTACTCCAACCACATTCTCTCCGGAACTGTATTTCTCTTACCCGGAACTTCTTTCCTGAAGTTCAGATCCAACAACCAAGAAAAATTGGAAGCCAGCATTCGTGGCTGCTTCTGAGTCTGTTAGTTCAGTTGGGAGCTTTAAATCATCCAGTTTGAAGCAACTGGCACAGATGGACCTAGGGATAATTCCTGCCTCCTTGGCCCCATGCCCCAAGTTTGTGGCTTCAATAGATCAGAATTTTTCCTCCTTCATCTCCCTTTGATCTGGAATTCAAACATCCGTCATTTCATCTACACACTCCTCTTTGTTCATACCAACAGCATGGCCACATGAGACACTGTCATTGTCCTTGATGATCTCAACTCTGGTTGTGTCAGAGCAGAGTACATCTTAGAACCAAGCGATCAGGCCGCTCTGGTGTTGGGGTTGACCTTCTGAGTTTCAAAGTCTTCCCTTCTGTTCCTGTCCCTTGGGTGCTTTGGCCCTAGGTAGCTCAGCACCAATCTTAATGTTTGAGCTGCTTGGGTCCTCTGATGTGCAGGGTTCTGATTTTGGCCATATGGCTTCTGTCAGCCTTTGACCTTGTAGAAAGGATCCTCTCCCATTTGGAGATGGGTGCCTCAACAGCTGGCATGGATCTTTCCCGATCCCTCCTCCTTCGTCATCTTTGGCTGTGCATCAGGTAGCTCCGGGTTGACCCAAGTCGTTAAGCCTTGAGAATACCCTGCATTCAGGGCCTCCCTCATCTTCTATGTTTCCTCTTGCTTTCTCCCCCAGGGAGGTCCATGTGAAGAGCAAGTGTAAGAGAAAACACTTGGATTCCTCTGAGGAGTCACCATACCGATGTCCATGAAGGGCAAGGCTCCTCCAAATAATATCGGCCCTGGTCTACGACTTACTGCTTGGTATTAATCATATTGTTTACTTCAAGAAATCCACCCTTTTCAAATGCCTTTTCAGTTGTAAAAAAATGCTGGTATACAGTATGCAGCCAGCTTGACAGGCTGCTAGTTTGTGTAAGGATGCCATCTAGTGAACTAAGTGGATAGTTCAGTAACCAAAACATTTATTAGTACCAGCTATCTGTTGAATCTAAAGTAAAATCTGCATAAAATGTATGAATGCTATTCCAGTCTGAATTGACATTTAAGTAATGTTCAAATCAAAACCGATACCTGAAAGTAGCCAAGTTGGCATATGTAACAAAAGCTGTAGTGTCTTGCAATGTAAACTGGCAATTCAGCCAAAACTTAAAATATTTTTAACTTGGTACAGTGGATCATTGATATCTGGTTTAAAACTCACCCCCATCAGAGTAATCCATTTACAGTAAGACGCTGTCCGGTTCGATTCTCAGCTAGAGCGTCTTCTGCGTGGAGACATGCGTGAATGGGCGTACCTTTGTTGAAGGTTGTGCGTCAGGCCTGGCAAGCCGGTACGTAAAAAACTGCCAATCATTAGCGGACCGGAGTTCTGCTGTGGCGACCCCTAACTGGGAAAAGCCGAAAGACGCAAACAAACCTTAAAACTGAGGATGTTTGAGAGGGTTGCTCTACATTTTTATATACCTCTAATGATACTGATGTGCTTAGAGATGCATTGAGCATCCTGGTTGCCCGGACAACGTAAATCACTAAAGAAATACAGTTGATAAAATAACTCCATGAGTTTTCCAAATGATTTTTTGATACATATAACATTTGGACAGGTCAACTGCTATTAAACTGATAGCTACATACTTCTGCTGAATACAGTTGACTTATGGTACTCATAGGTTCATAGGTAGGTAGTAGGCTATTGGCCCTAGGGCCTATATAAGCCTAGCCAAACGGTACCCTGGCTTTTGCCACCCAAAACATTTATTTTCTTGTGCCCCTGTCAAGCAGAGCCACAGAAGTGATCCCTGGGGTGAATTTACCATCTCCCATCCAATCATCAAGATTTTTCTTGAAGAGTGCTAATGAGGAGGTTTGTTTGATATAGATAGGTAATTTGTTCCAAAGTATGGGAAGTCTCCGAGACAGGAAACAAGGTTTAGGTCCCTAGAGCATGTAGCTCGGAGGGATTGGGATTTCATTACGTGGAGCATGTCCAGCAGCTCTGGGTTTGACATAGCTTTGTATGTTAGACAGAGATCGCCTCTGAGTAGGCGATATGCGACAGAGTAAAGCTGGAGTTTTTTGAGACGGTCTGCGTACGGCATTTGTTTGAGGCCGGAAATCCTCTTTGTGAGACATTTCTGTGGCCTTTCCAGTTTGTAGATGTCTTGTGAGGTACATACCAAAAGGGGCGTTGTACTCTATAATGGGTCTAATGAGTGATGAGTAGAGGGGAACAATGACCTCTTTTCCTGGGTGTACCACGTAGAAGGATTTCCTGACTACTGTGGTGATGTGATTATCAAAGGAGAGACCACTGTCCACCTGTGTCCCAAGGTCTCTTATCACACTTTCGGTGTTAAGTAGACTACCACCTATGTGGTAGTTCATGGGTACAGAGTTTTTACCAAAAGGGATGACTATGCACTTTTTGGCATTGAGCTTGAGGCCATGGCTTTGACACCAGGCATCTGTCTCAGTGAGGCCCTTTTGTAGGATATCCACATCGTTAGGAGATTTGATTATGGCTCCTAGTTTGGAGGCATCTGCGAACTTTGTTAGCCAAAGACCTTCTGTGTTAGCCTGCACTTCAGAGAAGTAGATACCAAACAGGAGAGGACCTAGGACTGAACACTGTGGTAATCTACTTGTCACTGGTCTGAAGTTGGACTCTTCTCCTAAATCTTTGCTTTCAATACCTTTTTGCCTAATGCATTCCTTCTTCAATTGCTTAACAAATCGTCTCCAAATGTTACCCTTACAGTTAGTAAAGTAACACTTTGTATGGTAATTCAGGCCCCAAAAAGGAGTTCTCCGTTAATAAAGGCCAGTGTCTATAATCTCTTGTCTTAAGTGTCAGAACTGAAAGTTTTTACTAGATGTAGTTTAGGTTTGTACTGTAGAAGTTCTGTGCATGAGTTCTGCCCAGTCTCCTGACTTATTTTTAAGCAAACTTCATTATCATATCTTCTAGGTAAAAACCTCTCTTTTTAGTCACTGGCCACTGTGTTATATTCTTGAACTGCACAACAGCTGTGTCACAGCTTCATATATTGGGAATTTGGGGTATTTCTGGTAATAAGTTTTTGCTGACAGCTGTTTTTCATAGATGGCTTTCTGTAAACTGCCATTTGAGTGGATACCATGCAGCAGTGTAGTTAAACTCGTATCAAGAAAATCAATGTTAAATAGTTCTGCCCTGGCCGTAAACTGAATATTATATTTAGATTAATGTAGTTGTTGAATTCTAATAAACATGGGTTGTCACCCCTCCATATTAGACAACAGTCTCTAGGAATCCATGCTGCTTCTTCAGTTCCTGTAAAAATTAGTTTTTGCGTACAACACAGAGACGTCCCTTTGTTTTTTGGTTAGTCTCCTCTCACCAGTCTTCCAAGGGCCCTCTTTCTCTGTATTATCTCCTTATTTCCTTTCTTTGGAATTGTATATATCTAATGATGTCAGTTTTCAGTTTATCCACACATATGGATTCCGATCCGATCCCTCTGATCTGACTTTGCCATTGCAGTAGCTTCTGGCAACCAAAAAGCTCTCAAGCTCCCTCTACCCTACCCATAATGCCTCTCTGTCATCTCAAATCTTGTTTGCTGCTTCGCAAAAATATGATCCTTCCAGATAGCTCTCGGGCAGTTAAGTAGAATTCTCTTTTTTTTGTGCTAGACCTTTTCTTTGACTAAACTCAAAACTTAAAATCTAAATAACTATATACCTTGGATAACCCTTTCGGCTAGTTATTTCCTTTTTTCATCTTGTACTGAGGTACGTCTTAACTGCTGTTGTTAGTAGTCCTTTCTCTCTTATTTCTATAATCTTTCTAAAAAAAAAAGTTACTTGTTCTTTGACCTTTGTCTGGCAATAGTGTTATGGCAGATAAAGCGAACAAGCTGGTTGACTTTAAGAAGTATTTCAAGTGCAGACACTAAATCCCCAGCAGTCCCTCATCGGAGGAGTTGGTGTACCTGGCAGCTTTTTGATCCTGTCCATATACCTCCTGGGTGACCCCCGGCTGCCGATTAGCTCAAGTTGATCCCTCAGCGGGCGTTGGAGGCTCCAGATTCCATTGAACCTACCCCTTGGCGACAAAATAAAATAATAATGGCACCAGAGGATAAAAAACTTTGGTCAAAAGTGTTCCAGTAGATGCCATGGTTGTGGCAGCAGCCACGAAAAACGAACTTGCGGAGGAAAGTTCTATTATTCATCCTCCAAATAGAGATTCTAGGGTAATGGATAAATATGGGAAGTGTGTTTTCTCTACAGTGACCTTTACTTTGAGGTTCCTGAATTATCTTTCCCATTTTACCACATTGCAGAGGAATCTTATCAAGGAGCTATCAGATGCCCTCTCGGGAGCTGTGTCTGAAGAGGTACAGGATTGGGTCACCTCCTAGCTGGCCACTCTGCATGATGTTGCGAACTCCATGAGGCTCATTTCACATGCAGCCAAAGGGGTTAAGTAGTGCTGCGGGCTCATGCATATCTATGAGGAGGCAAGCTTGGATACGCTTATGCAACTTTGCTGAGCCCTGTAAGTCTTCATTCATCAACGCTCAGTTTGACGGCACTTCCCTATTTGGCCCAAAAGTCAGGGATACACTGTCAAGGTTAGAAGGACAGAAAAACCCTTTCAGCAATGAGCATTCATTTTTCCACTCCTCAAAGACCATACTCAAAAAAAAAAAAAAAAAAAAAAAAAAAAAAATCAGAAGCAGTGGAAAGATGTGGTTCAGAAAATCACAAGGGTCTTTTCCTCATGCACGTAGAAAAAGTTGCCCCAGGGGCAGAGGGGAGAACAATGATAGGAGATACTGCCTCAGCAGCAGACGAGGTCAGCATCATAAAGGGTCCAAAGATGCATTATTTGGGGGAACTCTTCCAGCTTTTCTGAAAGGAGGCCCAATTGCTCTTCTCTAGAGGCAATTGGGCGTTGACTGTCCCTGAATCTGAAAGCCTGGCTAAACATAACAAATGACAAGTAGGTGCAGAGGATCATATCCAGAGGATACTTTATACTCCTTTTTTTTTTTTTTTTTTTTTTTTTCCCCATCCACTGTCCCAAAGCAAAAAAAAACTCCCCCAATGTTCCACCAAATCAAAGGGAGCAGGCAGCAGTCCAGATATAAAGGCTTCCAAAACAAGTCATCAAGAAGTCCCCCAGACCAGACAGGATCCAGTATTTGAGGTTCTTTTTATTACCAAAAGACATGGTACTGAAGACCAAGTTTGGACCTCGGCAGAGTGAACAAATCAGTTCAGCAGAGCAAGTTCCAGATGGTCACGGTTCAGTCCATTCTTCCATTCTTGGAAAAAGACAATTGGATGTTTTCAGTAGACCTTCAAGATGCATACTACCACATAAAGATGGATAGGCAATCCAGAAGTCATTTACTCTTCCAGCTGGTAGCCAGTCACTATCCGTTCAGAGTATTGTCATTTAGCCTCACTACAACCCCCAGAGTGTTCAAATGTATGGCAGTAGTCATTTGAGACAGCAAGGATTCCGATGTTTCCATATTTAGACGACTGGCTCATAACCGCCATGACCATACATCTACTTCTAGAAGCAAAAGGCATGGGTCTTCAAACGTGTTTTTTGTCAGGAATTGCAGTAAGTTACAAAGTCACACCTAGACCCCTCTCAAGAATTGGATTTTATAGGAGCAAACATAAACGCAATTGAGATCAAGTCAGAAAGTTGTGTCACAATTAGAGCATCTGCTCGAACAGTACTTCAAGCCTTAGGTTCTATGGCAGCAGCAATAACGCTAGTTCCACTATCCAGGTTCCACATGAGTCTTACAATGGCTGCTTGCAATACAGTGGTCTATCCTTTTCCAACCAGTGTCAGCCCCGATAAGAATCACAAACACTTGCAAGAAAGATCTTTCATGGTGGATTCAATCAGATCAACTTGTACAAGGCTGCCCCTTTGTTCCCTCTCTTCCTAAAGCCACAGTGACCAAGGTAGTTTCCCAAATAGGGTGGGGAGGCATTATCTGAGAAAAATGATCCAAGGCACATGGTCTACACAAGAGGCCAAATCGCACATAAATGTCCTGGAGATGAGCAGTACTATTAGCATTGCAAGCCTTTCAGAATGCTCTTTCTCTGGGGACACTTGAGATTCAATCGGGCAACATGTCAGTAGTCTGGTATATCAACAAGGAAGGGAGACCCAGATCATACCCCTTTTGTTGAGAGGTGCTCAGAGTGTGGCAGCGAGCAATCTCATCCAACCATTTTCTGGTACCAATGCAGATTCAGGGAAAGCTGAACTTAATAGCAGACAAGTTGAGCAGATCCATTATTATGCTTCATGAGAAGTCCCTCAGTCAGAAAGTTGCAGAAATTATATTCCACAAGTGGAGCCAGCCTTGCTTCGCTCTTTGTGTGTCCCCTCTGAACAACAAATGCAACAACTACTTTGCCCTGATCCCTCCGAGAGGGGGGTTCCCTCACTCACAGTTAACCTCCTGGTCTCTCATATGCCTTTCCCCAGCCCCCCCATTAATCTCCAAATTTCTTCAGAAAGTGAACAGATTGAAGAGAGAAGTAATCCTTATTGGCCTCTCAAAGTCTGGTTTCCCTTTCTTTAGCCTCACCTGTGGAAGAAACCATGGATTCTGGATCCAATTCCAGACCTTCTGTCATACCCGGCAGCTTGATATCTCTAGTTCTGTTGATAACCAGACAACCTATGCAATCTTCACCAGTGCATCAAATTCTGCTACCCTGCCATAAGCAATCTACACGAAAGTTGTATAACAGTAAATGGAGGAGATTCCTACGTTGCACTCAAAACAGTAATAGATCCCTTTTCTGCTCCTATCCACACTATTCTAGAGTATTTTAGCAGAACTGTTTAAGGAGGGTGCAGCTTACTCTACAGTAAAGGTGCAGCAAGCTGCAGTTTCTAATTTTCACATTGGATTCACTGGTTCCTCCCTCGCATAAGCTATGCAAAACCTTCTTGACAGGAACTCTCTTACTCAAGCCCCCTTATAAAGATCCTTCACCACCTTGGGAGTTAAATTTGGTGTTACAAAGAATGTATACAGTCTCCTTTTGAACCAGTGGCTACCTGTCAACTCAACTTTCTCTCTTGATAAACCATATTCTTAATAGCCATCACATCTGCAAGAAGAATATGTAAGATTCAGGCTTTATCATCCCCAACTGCTGTACTTGATTTTTCATGAAGACAGGGTTATTTTACGTACTCAAACAAGCAAAGTCAGTCGGCACTCCAGAGTAAGATGACCACAGTTTTATTAAATAGCAGTAACAGCAGCCCAGATAAGCACCGTATCAGTACAGTAGTAAAAAAATAAATAAATAATGGTAGTCACAAACCGGTTTCGGCACAATGGCCTTCATCAGTGTACATCTACATCAGCTTGTTTGTGGAACTGTGGTTTTTTGGCCTTTGCACTTTCCATACATGTGGAAGCTTTGTTTAGATTGTGCTTACTTTACTTACTAACCCATCTTTCTTGCCGAAGATAGTTTGAGAGAATACAATCAACCAGATTATTAATCTACCAGTTTTCTTCCCAAACTTCACTAGTAAAGGTGAATATTTGTTGCATTTGTTAGATTTTCATAGACAATTATATTTTTACGTTCATAGAACAAAGGACATAAGAAAAGGAAGCCAATTATTTGTCTACTTTTCAGAGACTAGATTGGGCCTTCCAGTGACCAATGTTACCCGAGCCAAGTAGATTACAGGCTGCATATCTTTTATTTATAAGAGACCAGGTTTAGAGCTGCCGAAAACAGTTCAAGCTTATCAAGCTGATTCCAGAGCCATTGCCACCACCTCAGTCTTTCAGTCCAGAGCATCCATATTTGCACAACCTGGGCTACTCTTCATACCTTCATTACTCATTATAAACTGGATTTGGTCTCTTGGAGTAGGGTAGAATTTCAGTAGATCATTTTGGCTACTGAGCCTTAGGTAGTGATTAATACAGTCTGCAGCTAAACAAATTTATCCGTCAGAAAAGAGGAGAATATCTTAAGTGATCTAGTCTGTCAATTTCAGATAGTAGTAGTCACCACAGGCAGTATTTACTCAGTATCTACAGGCTTTCCCAAAGCTTGAGCTCCTCCCTTCACTCGCTAGTTGTGCCATGCTTCCCTCTCCTCTCCAGATCTTTGCCAGTGGCAAACATTGCATTGAGATTCCCTTGCTGGTGCATGTTTTTTGTGATTTCTTATCTTTTCAGAGTAACATGTACTTTTTTTTTTTTTTTTCTACTTTTCTCCAGTCATTAGACATTGCTGCTGTCAAGCGAAGTAGATATATTTTATTCTTTTTGCTCCTTTCTGTTTCTTCCCCTCAAGGACCTTGTCCTGTGGTCAACCTCATCCAGCTGGCCTATTTATTTTGCCTGAAAGGGAGCTAGGTATTCCGGAAATAGGAGAGAGAGCCTTGTAACCCATTTGCTTGTGCCTGGGAATTCCTATCAGCCCACCATTCCAAGGATAGGGAATGGGCCAGCTGGCCCGTTCCAAGGATAGGAAATGGACCAGCTGGTTGGCCCCAGTGAGGTAGCCTCCCTTCTCCTCTTGACAGCACCCCAATAAGCATCTCCTCTGAGACAGTAGTCACTGCCTCAGTGTGAATGCACTAATAGTAGTATGGGCTTGGCTGGTTTGTAAGTAGATGAACACCTAGCACTTCTAGATGTCACCCATATGGTGAGTCAGAGCTACCTCCCTAAACCCCCCCCCGCCCCTCCCAAGGATAGGTAAGCTTGCAGCAATTGCTCACGCATATCCTCCCCAAACAGCTCCTTTAGGCAGCAGGGTCATTAAAACTCTGGTCACCCGCAGCTTAGCCAAGGCTTTCTCCTTCTATGCCATAAGGGTGGATGAGAAGTAGATGATTTATTGGTGTTTTTGGTTTGTTTTCCATTCCTACTCCAGTCCGGGTTGTTAGCTGTAGGAGGCCCCTTGCCTTTCTAGTTTGGTTAATCTGTTCTGTTATTTAGTTGGATCAGGTGTTTTTATCTTTGTTCGTCAAGCACACTGTCATAATGGCATATGGATAGTAGTGCCCTGCTACCCTCCCTCTGGCAGTCTGTCAAAGCTCAGAACTCCAGCTGTCTGTGAGTGTGAAGGACCAATCGCATGGCAGGACCAGGATGAGACAGTTAGTTTTCTTGTACCACAGTCTGAGAAAGATCTCTTGGTATATTGCATCTCTCTCCAGGTGATCCGCTTCAGGAATCTGATAAGAAACTTATTTTAGATTTTATTTCCTCCTGTTACCTTTTTCTATCAGTGTTTTTTTTTTTTTTTTTTTTTTTTTTTAAATAATCTTTCTGATTTTCTGTGTTTTTTAACCATTTTAAAAGTGTTTTATGGCTGTTTCTGAATTTTGAAGGGAGTTTCTGCATTAAGGCCATTTTAGTGCAGTTCCTCTCATTGCCGCATGCTGATAGAACCGCAAGTAATTTGAGGTTATTTCTATTGATTAAAAGCTTATTTTGAAAGACTTGACAGAAGAACGTAGTATGTTCTTCGTGTTTCACTGTTAGTCATCATATTTGGGTTATCTGCTTGTAGTAGCCCTCAGTCGGCCTGATTATCAAAGTCTTGGGTCCTGAGTCGGTTGATGTCTCATCATCCTTGACGTCAGGTAGTCAGGGGTGTAAAGCATGCAGCTCAGTCTTTCTTGCCGTGCGATGCCCGAAGCAGAACCAGTTCGCAAGTGCCGGTCGGCTGACTCCTGAAATTTTCATTTTCGAGTTTCAGAACCAAAGTCTTCAACTAAAGCTAAGTACCCCGTTGGGGAAACTTTTTCTTGCTCTAAACCGATGTCAGTAAATGTCAATAATTGTATTTCTTGTTGAAAGCAAATAACTTCTCAAAGATTTTCATTCGTACTGTATTACTTGCCTAGGCCCTGACCACCACGTACCTTGCTATCGGCTTTGCGCATTATTTAAGCGATGAACTATTCATTGTCTGTATATTTACGCCTCTAAATATTTTGGTACTCAGTTCAATTATCCAGATATGTCTTCGGTAAGCCATCGAACTACCAACATTCCGAAAAAACACAAAGATAAAGACAGAGACAGGCCACCTAGGTCCAAAGCTGCTGACGACGCTTCTCCTAAGCCAGTCGCCAGTTCGCCAGTACTCAGTGAGGCGCTTTCTCAGCCCCTGATACCCGCTACTTCAGATTCACAGGCCTCTACTGAGACCCATTTGGAGTCTGGTATGCCGCGAGATGCTTCAACTGTGGAACCTGCGGATGTCTCTACCTTGGATGGATCCGGAGCCGCTGTGCAGGAACCGGCTTCTGAGGGTGTATTCAGGCCTACTGACTTGCATATTAAACCAACGCCATCTTCTTCTTCAAGGCCTAAAACTCGAACCATGCCTAGAAAACAGATGCCCAGACTGCATGGCCAGGCCTCTATGCCTAAAAAACAAATAAGAATGGCTGAAGATCTTACTACTTTAATCAGGGGAAGCCAACATCCCCCTCTAAGAGACTTGGGACTGAATTTGCTTATGATACTCCTGACCAGGATTCTGAAAATTCTGTTTCTTCTGATGACCAGGATTTACCCTTATCTACCTATGAGGATTCTGATGCAGAGGACTCTATTCCCTCTGCCCCCCCCCCCAAGAGAGATTTCTCTTCTGGTGAAACCCTGCATACTCTTAGGGAGCAGATTTACTCTGATTCCAAAAAGAGGCTTAGGGATTTTACTCCTGCCCCAACACAGGCCTTTAGCTATCCCTCCTGTACTAGACATTGTTGATGCTTTTTCAGAATCTAGCTTGGCCCCTGACTCCTCCTGCTCCCAGAAAACCTGATAGATATTACAGGGTTCTTGACTCGCAAGTTCCTTTTTAAAAATCCTACTGTGGATCCTGAGACCATTTCACAGGGACCCAAGGGCATTAAGGCTACTACTGCCAGAAATCCTACCCCCTCTGATAGAGACTCCAGGGCACTGGATAGATGGGGTAAGAAGGTGTACACTTCTGCAACTTTGGCTACTGGGGCCTTAAACTGCCAGTTTCATATGTTAAAAGTATCATCAGCATATTATTGGATTGCTTAATCAGAAAATTATGTTGATTCCTGACTGTGCTGAAAATAAGGATTTACAGGATTTAATGCATTCAGCTGAACAGGTTGGAAAGCATACTTTGCAATGTGGTTTTGATTCACTAGAGGTATCTTGCAGGGCTGCTGTCACTGGGTCTGTACTTAGAAGGCATGCTTGGCTTAAGGAGCAGTCTTTGCCAGATCATGTTAAAGCTAAATTGCTGGATGCTCCCTTAATTCAGGACCGCCTGTTTGGCAACAAAGGAGAAGAAGTTCTTAAAAAGATGGAGGAAAAAGCTAATTCTATGCAAACTGTTAAAGATTTCGTACAAGTACAGCCTCCAATATTTAGTAGGCATTGGCCCTCTAAGAATTGGTCTTTTCCTGCCTCTTTAGGCTGTCTCAGTCCAAACCCAGAACCAGCAGAACATCTAGGCTTCAGTCCCAGGTACGCACAGGACTAAGCTGTGGGGGGCCCCCACTTCCAAATCAGGGAGTAGTAAGACTCCCCCCCCCCCCCCCATGGTAAACTGTCTCAATGACTTAACTTTAAAACTTCCAAGCACTTCTCAACTGACTGCTCCTTTAGGGGGATAGATGCTCTGCAGGCAAAAAACTGGGAACTCATTACCCGGGACAAATGGGTTTTAAATATAGTTTCCCAAGGATACAGATTTCACTTCCACACCCAAACGGTTGGCCAGATGTACCCCAAATCAATGGTCAGAGGCTTAAAAGCAAGTGCTCTCTCTCTTAGGCATATAGGCTATTCAAACTGTACCAGAGGAGGAAAAGGGACAAGGTTTCTACTCAAGACTTTTCCTGATACCCAGAAAAGACGACTCATGGCATCCTATCCTGGACCTTTCTATCTTCACCTTTCTGGTGATTCCAAAATTCAAGATGGTAACTCTTCACCAGTTACTTCCTATGCTAGGCAAAGATGCCTGGTTGGCAACACTGGATTTAAAGGAAGCCTACCTGCACATCCCAATCAGGGAATCATGCAGAAGATACTTATGCTTCAAAGCAGGCTACATGCACTGTCAGTTCTCTGCACTGCCCTTTGGCTTATCTACTGCCCCCAGGGTTTTCACAAAGTGCCTAGCTCCAGTCATTGCATTTTGCAGGCAAAGAAATATTCAGATATACCCATACCTGGACGATTGTCTAATTCAGGCAGAAAGCCAGGACATACTTTTGAATCATCTGGCGTTTGTACAAAAGGTGCTAACTTGTCTGGGATGCACCATAAATGAAAAGAAATCGCATCTGGTACCCTGTCAACAAGTTATATTCCTGGGAGCAAGCTTGAACACACCTTCCCAGATGGCTTTCCTCATGCCAGAGAAATAAATTAATTTGACAACTTACTTCAAGCTAATGGCCACAAAAACCTTGCTTATCTGCAAGGCAAATACTGCAAGCCTTGGGGTTCATGGCCTCCTGCATTCTACTAATTCCATATGCAAGACTGCGTATGAGGAAACTACAATGATATTTAAAAGCCTATGGTGTCCACATTCTCAGGATCTAAAAGCAATGATTCCTATGATACCTTGCCTACGGTTAGAGTTCCTTTGGTGGGCAGAGGCCTGCCACCAAAACAAGGGACTAACATTCACTCTACCCCCTGCCGCCCAAACCCTAACAACAGACTCATCAGACTATGCATGGGGGACTCACCTGGCAGGGAAGTGCATTCAGGGCAAATGGCACCCAAGTCAAATGCACATGCATATCAATCAAAAAAATGTTAGCTGTACAGAATGCTCTGACAGCCTTCAAGGACCACATTCTTCCAGGACAATTAATGGTAAAGATGGACAACACCACTGTTATGTGGTACATAAGCAGGTCCTTATCCCCTCTGCAGATTAGCCAACACAGCCTTGAGCTACCAAGTGCATCTACAGGCTCAATTCCTGCCAGGAAAACTAAATTACACTGGCAGACGAACTAAGCAGAAATCTCATGGACCCACACAAGTGGAAACTGGAACCAAAGACTTTCAACATGTTGATAAACAAATGGGGGAGCCCATATATAGATCTGTTTGCCCACCCCCCCAGAACTACCAAATTCTGCACAAGGACTCCCCACAAACAAGCTTGGAAAGTGGATGCTCCGTCCTTCAGCTGGAAAAATCTATCAGTTTATACCTTTCCTCCTCTGCCTCTCCTCTCCAAAGTACTACTAAAGATCAAACAAGACAAACTAAGGATGATACTGATTGCATCAGACTGGCCACGCCAACACTGGTACTCCCTCTTGCGCAGTTGGTCACTGCTGACTCCATGGCACCTGCCTGAGACCCCTACCCTGCTGTCACAGCAGAAGAGCCAGATTCTGCACCCTCCGCTTCAAACCCTGAACCTGGCAGCCTGGCTAATTACCTAATCTCTCCGTTACCATCCCTCATTAAGTGTTGGATGTCATTTTGGAGGCAAGGAGGCCTAGTACTAGAAAATCTTATGCTGAAAAATGAAAATGATTCTGTGCCTGGAACCAGACTCAAGGGATGGGCACAGCAGCACCCAAACTCAAGGAATGGGCACAGCAGCACCCAATTTACCTCAGATTCTTCAATATTTAACTGAGATGCTTCACAGGGTCCTTTCTTTTTCCTACATCAAAGTTCACGCCTCAGCCATTTCAGCTCATTACAACACAGAACCACCCCTCTTCTCTCATCCACTGCTCAAGCAGTTCCTCAGAAAGGCCAAAAACTTAAGACCACCCAGGAGAGCCCCCAGCCTGGGACCTTAACTTTGTAATGAAAAAGACTCTCTCTTCCTCCTTTTGAGCCAGCTGCAAGTGCAGAGTTAAAATTCCTTTCTTGGAAAACAGCCTTCCTTTTAGCAATCACTTCAGTAAGAAGGGTATCTGAATTACAGGCCCTTATGGCAGTGGAGCCTTTCATCATCTTTCGTGCGGACAGGGTGTCCCTAAGACTAGTACCTCTTTCATGCCCAAGGTGGTGTCCAGTGTGGCTCTTTATCAGTCCATTCATTTGCCAACCTTCTTTTCTAATCCACAGAACAAAGGGGAACGGATACTGCACTCCTTAGATGTGCACAGACAACTTAGATTTTCCTTGGACAGGGCTAAACCTCAAAGGAAATCTGAACAACTGCTGGTGGCATTTGCTACGGGGGCAGAGAGGAAGGCTATTTCAAAGCAAACCATTTCTAATGGATAGGCTGTTGCATTCATTTCTGCTATAAGCACCATGGAAAACCTATCTCACAGGGGATTAGACCCCATTCAGTCAGGGCTGCATCTACCTCTACAGCCTTTCTCAGAGGTGTACCTACCAGGGCTGTACATACTTTCACCAAGCATTACCATTTACCATTTTTCTCTAAATCCAGAGCTGGCTTTGCCACTGCAGTATTGCAGGGCCTTGTAGCTGGTCCTAATGCTATCTGAACTCCTCCTCCCATCCTTAGCTTTGGGCATCTACCCAAATATGATGACTACAACAGTGAAACATGAATAACGTAGTACAGTTGTCTACACTTACCATAAATGTAGATGTTCGATTGTATTCACTGTTGCAGTCCTGGTTACCCTCCCTCCAGCCCCCTGTCTGCTCTCCTTTACTATTGCTTAAGTGTTTTGGTGTATTTGCTTTTTTGTTGGAGGTATAACCTTGTGTGTGTGTGTGTATATAGATATAGATAGATATAGATATAGATATATATATTGCTTCCCATTAGGGGGGCACCTGATATCTCGGGCAAGAAAAACTGATGTAATGGGGTCGGCTGCATGCTTTATACCCCTGACTACCTGACGTCACAGAAGATGGGACAGCAACTGACGCAGGACCCAAGAGTTTGATAATCAGGCCGACTGAGGGCTACTGCAAGCAGATAACCCAAATGTGATGACTGCAACAGTGAACACACTCTAACATCTACATTTATGGTAAGTGTACACAACTGTACTTTTTGCATTTTGTTTTCCTTTGGGGCTGTAATTCCTTGTTTTTGTTTAAATAGCAGTTTGGGCACCATTTTGTTTGTGGAATATTTCTTACAGGAATTTTTCTTGTGTTTTAATTCCTTGCCTGAGGTTTCTTGTTTGATGTGATTGAGTATATTTACAACATTTAAAACAAATTTCTTAATTAAAATTGTGATTTTTATGCCTAAAATTTCTCATTTAAAATCGTGATTTATGCACCATTTTGTTTGTGTGACAGTTCTGACAGGAATTTTCTTTAATGTTGTACTTGATTCCTGCTCTCAGGCTATTCTGGGGATATTTCTATTACGTTTGGCTAAAAATAGCATTTATTTATATTTGGGTCTGTCATGTGTTTATTGTGCTTTCAAGTATTGGGCTTACTGAAAGGGTTTTTTTTTTTTTCTACAATACAGTGTTCGGTATAGGTTCCCTATAGAAATAGACTTCGGTTTGCTATTTAGGGGAAACTTTGTGGGATTTGTCCATTTTGTATTGAGCTGGCCTTGCAACCAGTATTTGACACTGATCTGTGTAGATTTTGCCCGTCTTCATGAATTTATGCGTGTCGCTCCCAAAACCATCTTCTCCGAAAAATGAAAGAAAAAATCAAAAATATGAATGGAAGGGTATATTTATTTCTCCCAACTGTGCAACAAAATCTAGAAGATTTAGGGTTTTTGCTTGGAAATGTTTACAATGTTTACATAGATATTTTTATACCCCAGTTAGACTGCAGAGAAGTTTACTTCAAGTCGATAGCAAATGTTGGAGGTGTGATGAGGAAGAAAGAGGTAATTGGGAACATATTTTCTGGGAGTGCAGTGAGTTGGCAGACTTTAATTCCTTGCGGGATGCTCTTTTGGAGATGCCAGGTGGGCAGATTGCTTTGACGAGGTAGATGATTTTTCTGAGCTGTGATACAGAATTGAATTGCCTAGACCTGGTAAGACCTTATTCTCTCTAATTAGGTGACTGCCAAAAAAGCAATTACTTGAAAATGAAAATCAAAATCTAAACCTACTGTATTAGAAGTAGTGAATATAGTAACAAAGATACAGCAACTGTAACTGAGATCTTTAGAAAAAGGTAGGAGCAAACTACATAGGAAAAATGGGAATTGTGGGAACAATACATACAGGGGAGGAATGAGGTTTAAAAGAACACAGGACAGGAACAAGCCATGTAATATTTGTCTGAAGATGATTGGGTAGATCATAAACGATGTGTAATATTTGCAACTGGGAGTGTCAGTATGGTTTGTGATATAAAATGCTTGCAACTAGGAATTGTGTAGGTGTGGTTTGTTTTCATTTATATAAACGTATGATTGCCTGTGTCGTAAGTAATGGTTTAATAAAAATGTCCTTTAAAAAAGAGGGCAGGAATTTAATTTATGTAATGTTGCTTAGGTTGTATGATGTATAGCAATATATGTGAGGCATAATGTTTAATTTTAACTTGTTAATACAGTTTTAATTGCACAAATTTCTATTTATATAAAAAGTATGTCACAAGTGATAATTCAGTAAAGATGTTTAAAAAAAAACATGCCTTGTTCTAAGACTTGCGACTCCGCAGTAGCCTTATTTTCAGGCAGGCTGTCAGCCACTCTCCCTCTGTTGCTTCCAGGTCACCTGGTGTGGTCATAGTACTGCAGTTGTGCAGGACACAAGGGGCAAACATGTCCTCTGGGGCTGTACCATTGTCTACTGCAGGTATGGGAGAAAACCCTTTGCATTTAGAGGAAGTCAGAGGTTCAGGATCTCTTGCCAGTATTGACCTTTTGTCTTTGGTATTCTTCCAATAGTGTAGTGTATGCTAGAAAGAGACAGAGGGGACCCACCAGGTGATGGTACAGCAGTCTGACTGGTTTCTCACCTTTGGTGGCTTTGAGTAGCTCCATTGCCCGGGTGGTTGATTTACAGGGTGCATACCGTAATGCCGACACTTCCACCATTGGTCAATCTAAGGATACCCTTTTGAAAGAGATCCTATGTCTGAGGACTTTTGACTTATCTGAGTCTGTTCAGTCAGGTTCCTCTGATGAAATAGGTACAGCTACCTCATCAGATGATGATCTTGTGTTTCACTGTTGCATTCATCACATTGGGGTTATCTGCCTGCAGGTAGCCCTTAGTCGGTCTGAATACCAGAGTCTTGGGATTTCTTCGTCAGATGCTGTCGCTTCTTCCATGATGTCAGGTCGTCAGGGGTATAAAACATGCAGCTGATGCCATTACATCAGTCTTTCTTGCCGTGTGGTGCCCAAAGCAGAAACAGTTCGCAAGTGCCAGTTGGCCGCCTCCTGAAATTTTTGTTTTTCACGTTTCAGACCTGAAGTCTACTAAAAGACAAGTACCCTGTTGGGGATCCTTCTTTCTTGCTCTAACCAATGTCAGAAAAAATTAATAATTGTCTTGCCTGGGGAAAGCAAATACCTCACAGAAATTTTCATTCTTACTGTGTCACCTGTTTAGACCCAGACTAGGATGTCCCTCACTGTCGGTTTTGTGCCTTGTTCAATGCCCAAATTATTTGTCGTCTGGCTATTTTTGTTGCTGAATTCTTTTGCGCTCTATTTCCTTTTTCCAAAATGGCTTTGATAAGCCATCTGGCTATCAATCTTCCGAAAAAATGTAAGGATAAAGACAGAAACAGACTGCATTGATCCAAAACTGCCAACGATGCTACCGTTAAGCTAGTCGCCAGTCTGCAGGTACTCAGGCACTTTTGCAGCCCCTGATACCCACTTCTACAGATTGGCAGGCCTCTACTGAGACCCATTCGGAGTCTGGTATGCCACAAGATGCTTCTTCAACTGTGGAACCTGCGGAAGTCTCTACCTTGGATGGGTCCGGAGCTGCTGTGCAGGCACCGGCTTCTGAGGGTGTATTCAGGCCTTCTGATTTTCATATTAAACAGACAACTTCATTTCAAACCAAAAATACAGAATTTCTCAGGCCTAGAGTTCACACCATGCCTAGGAAGCCAGCAACCAAAGCACATTGTCAGGCCCACATGCCACAAAAACAAATGCTTAGAATGGCTGAAGACCTCATTACTTTAAGGGAAATCAGCCTTCCCCCTCAAAAAGACCAAGAACTGATTTTCCTTCTGATCCTTCAGATCAGGAGTCTGAGAACTCTGACCCTTCTGATTACCAGGATATGCCCTTATCTACTGATGAGGATTCTGATGCACAGGATTTCATTCCCTCTGCTTCCCCTCCAGAAGATTTTTTTCTTTTGGTGAAACCCTGCATACCCTTAGCATTTCCGCTGGGAGCGCTAGAACTACTCTGTCCAAAAAGAGACTCAGGGAATTTTTAAACTTGCCTCAGCACAGGCCTCTAGTTATCCCTCCTGTTCTGAAAATTGTAGCTGTCTTCTTGGAATCTAGCCTTACAGCTGATACTTTGCCTCCAGCTCCCAGGAAATCTGAGTACCAGGCTCCCACAAATTCCCTTTTAAGAATCCTACTGCAGATCCAGAGACTATTTCCCAGGGATCTAAAGGCATTAAGGCTACTACGGCCAAAAATCCTACCCCTTCGGACAGGGATTCTAGGGCTTTAGACAAGTGGGGTAAGAAGGTATACACCTCCGCTACTCTTGCCATCAGGGCTTTAAATTGCCAGTTTTATATGTTAAAGTATCAGCAACATATTATGGAGCTAATTAAACAGAAAATGATGTTGATTACTGATTGTGCAGAACAAAGATTTACAAGAGTTGATGCATTCTGTTAACCAAGTTGGCAAACATACTTTGCAATGTGGTTTTGATGCCTTGGAAGCATCTTGTAGGGCTGCTGTCACTGGGTCTGTTCTTAGAAGGCATGCTTGGCTTAAGGAACAAACCTTGCCAGACCATGTCGAAACAAAATTACTAAATGCACCATTATACCAAGAGCACCTGTTTGGCAATAAAGCAGAAGTTGTCCTCAAAAGGATGGAGGAGAAAGCTAAATCTGTTCAAACTGTTAAAGATTTCTTACAAGTTCAGCCACCTAGATTCAATAGGCATTGGCTTTCTAAAAAACAAGTCTTTTCCAGTCCCTCCCAGACCTTCTCAGTCCAAACCCAGGGGCAGCAGACCACCAAGACTACAGTCTCAGGGTATGCACAAATCTAAGCAATGGAGTTCTATGTCCAAAACAGGGAGTAGTAAGCCACTATCCTATGGTAAAATCACACAATGACTTATCCTTAACTCTTCCAAGCCTTGCCCAAATACTTGCACCTTTAGGAGGGAAACTTGCCCTGCATGCAAAAAACTGGGAGTATATCACCCAGGACAGATAGGTCTTAAACGGTGTTTCCTAGGAATACAGATTCCACTTCAACTCGCTCCCAACCCTAAGCGGATGGCCAGACCTCCCCCCCCAAACCAGTGGGCGGAGGCCCAAAAGCAAATACTTTCTCTTACCAGTATCAAGGCTATTCAACCTGTCTTAGCAGAACAAAGGGGACAAGGCATTTATTCCAGGCTGTTTCTGGTACCCAGAAAAGACAACTCTTGGCATCCTATCCTGGATCTGTCTATTCTCAACACCTTTCTGGTGCTTCCAAAATTCAAAATGCTTACTCTCCAACAGCTGCTTCATGTGCTAGCCAAGGACTCCTAGACTTCAAAGAAGCTTATATGCACATCCCCATAAGGGAATCTTGCAGGAAATACCTGCGTTTCAGAGCAGGCTCTATGCATTATCAGTTCTCTGCACTTCCCTTTGGCTTATCTACTGCACCCAGGGTATTCACAAAATGCCTAGCTCCAGCCATTGCATATTGCAGGCAGAGAAGAATTCAAATTTACCCATACTTGGACAATTGCCTGATTCAGGCGGACAGTCAGGAATTGCTACTACAGCACCTGACATTTGTAAAGAGACTTCTAACTTCATTGGTGTACGCCATCAAGGAAAAGAAATCACATCTGGTACCTAGCCAGTAGATTGTATTCCTAGGAGCAAGCTTGAACACAACTTCCCAGATGGCATTTCTCACTCCAGAAAAACAAATTTATTTGACAAACTACTTCAACCTACTGGCCACCAAAACCCAGCTATCTGCAAGAAAAATACTGCAAGCCCTAGGGTTCATGGCCTCTTGCATTCTACTAATTCCATATGCAAGACTACATATGAGGAAACTTCAATGGTACTTAAGTCTCTGTTGTCAACATTCTCAGGACCTGGAAACGATGATTCCTAGCATTCCTTGCCTAAGGACAGAATTCCTTTGGTGGGCACCACAACAAGGGACTCCCTTCTACTCTACTCCCTGCTGCCCAAACCCTAACAGACGCATCAGACTATGCATGGGGGGCTCACATGGCAGGACAATGCATTCAGGGTAAATGGAGCCCAAAGCAAATGCACCTGCATATCAATCAAAAAGAAATGTTAGCTGTACAGAATGCTCTGACAGCCTTCAAAGGCCTTATTCTTCCAGGACAACTATTGGTAAAGACCACCACAGTTATGTGGTACATAAGCAGGGGGGACCCATTCCTATCCACTCTGCAGATTAGCCATGGCTCTGTGGAACACTGCCTTGAGCAACCAAGTCCACCTGCAAGCTCAATTTCTGACAGGCAAACTAAATTCACTGGCAGACTAAAGCGGAAATCTCATGGACCCACACGAGTGGAAACTGGAACACAAAATATTCAAGCTTTTGAGAAACAGGTGGGGGGCACCAGAAGTGGACCCCTTTGCTTCCCCTCAGAACTATCAGTTGAGCAAATATTGCACCAGAACTCCCCACAGCCAAGCTTGGAAAGTGGATGCCCTGTCTTTTACCTGGGAATGCCTCTCAATCTATGACTTTCCCCCTCTGCCCCTCCTCTCGAAGGTTCTACTAAAGATCAAACAGGACAAGCCAAGGACAATCCTGATTGCACCAGACTGGCTATGCCAGCACTGATCCCCTGTTTTGCACAGTCCGACAGTATTGCCACCATGGCACCTGCCTCAGACTCCTTACCTGCTGTCCCAGCAGGTGGGCCAGACTATGCATCCTCAGCTACAGACCCTGAATCTAGCAGCGTGGCTCATACCCTGAACTCGTCACCAGCAACCATGTCATTCTTGAGGCAAGGAGGCCTAGTACTAGAAAATCCTATTCGGAAAAGTGGAAAAGATACTGTTCCTGTAGCCAGTCTCGGGGAATGGACACTACTGTGCCCAGCTTACCTCATATACTAGATTATTTAACAGAAATGCTCCACAAAGGCCTATCCTTCTCTTCAATTAAGATTCATGCCTCTGCCATATCAGCTCATTGTAATACTGAGCCACCCCTCTTCTCTCATCCTCTGGTCAAACAGTTTCTGAGAGGAGCCAAAAATTTAGAGGATTTCTCTTTTGGCGAAACCTTGCATACTCTTAGGGAGCATTTTCATTGGGAAATTCGGAATTTCTCTGATTCTAAAAAGAGACTTGGGGATTTCTTATTCCTGCCCCTGCACAGGCCTTTAGCTATACCTCCTGTACTGGACATCGTTGAAGATGCCTTTTTGGAATCTAGCATGGCCCCTGACTCTTCACCTCCTGCTTACAGAAAACCTGATAGATATTACAGGGTTCTTGACTCTTACAAGTTCCTTTTCAAAAATCCTACTGCGGATCCTGAAACTGTTTCACAGGGACCCAAGGACATTAAAGCTACTACTGCCAAAAATCCTACCCCCTCTGATAGAGACTCCAGGACACTGGATAGATGGGGTAAGAAGGTATACACTTCTGCAACTTTGGCCATTAGGGCCTTGAATTACCAGTTTCATATGTTAAAGTATCAGTAGCATATTATTGGATTGCTTAAACAGAAAATGATGTTGATTCCTGATTGTGCTGAAACTAAGGATTTACAGGATTTAATGTATTCTGCTGAACAAGTTGGTAAACATACATTGCAATGTGGTTTTGATTCACTAGAGGTATCGTGCAGGGCTGCGGTAACTGGGTCTGTATTTAGGAAGCATGCTCGGCTTAAGGAGCAATCCTTGCCAAATCATGTTAAAGTGAAATTACTCGATGCTCCCTGAAATCAGGACCGCCTGTTTGGCAACAAGGCAGAAGAAGTTCATAAAAAGATGGAGGGAAAGTTAAATATATGCAAACTGTTACAGATTTTTTACAAGTACAACCTCCAAGATTTAGTAGGCATTGGCCTTCTAGGAATTGGTCCTTTCCTGCCTCTTCCAGACCTTCTCAGTCCAAACCCAGATCCAGCAGAGCACCCAGGCTTCAGTCCCAGGGGACGCACAGGACTAAGCAGTGGGGGGCCTCCACTTCCAAATCTGGGAGTAATAAAACTCCCCCCTATGGTATACTGTCTCAATGACTTATTTTTAAAACTTCCAAGCACTTCCCAACTGACTGCCCCCTTGGGGGAAAAGATTGCACTTCATGCAAAGAACTGGGGACCTGTTACCCAGGACAATTGTGTTTTAAATATAGTGGTCCCAAGGATACAGATTTCACTTCCACACATTACCAACCCAAATGGCTGGCCGTATCTACCTCCAAATCAGTGGGCAGTGGCCCAAAAGCAAGTACACTCTCTCCCTTAAGCATAGGGGCTATTCAGTTGGTACCAGAAGAGGAAAAGGGACAAGGTTTCTTAAGATTTTTCCTGGTGCCCGGAAAAGACAATTCATGGCATCCTATCCTGGACCTGTCTACTCTAAACACCTTTTTGGTGATTCTAAAATTCAAGATGCTGACTCTTCACCAGTTGCTTCCTATGCTAAGTAAAGATGCCTGGTTGGCAACACTAGTTTTAAAGGAAGCATACCTGCACATCCCAATTAGGGAATCTTGCAGAAGATACCTACGCTTCAAAGCAGGCTACACGCAGTTTTCTGCACTGCTCTTTGGCTTATCTACTGTGCCAGGGTATTCATAATGTGCCTAGCTACAGTCATTGCATTTTGCAGGCAAAGAAATATTCAAATATACCCATACCTGGACGAATGTCTAATCCAGGCAGAAAACCAGGACATACTTTTGAATCGTATGGCTTTTATACAAAGGGTGTTAACTTGTCTGGGGTACACCATAAATGAATAGAAATCGCACCTGGTACCCAGTCAACAAATTATATTCCTGGGGACAAGCTTGAATACAACTTCCCAGATGGCTTTCTTCACGCCAGAGAAACAAATTCACTTGACAGCCTACTTCAAATAAGTGGCCACAAAAACCCTGCTATCTGCAAGGCAAATACTACAAGCCTTGGGGTTCATGGCCTCCTGCATTCTTCTAATTCCGTATGCAAGACTGCATATGAGGAAACTACAATGGTATGTAAAAAGCCTATGGTGTCAAAATTCTCAGGATCTAGAAGCAATGATTCCTATCATTCCTTCCCTATGCCTAGAGTTCCTTTGGTGGGCAGAGGCCTGCCACCAAAACAAGAGACTACCATTCACACTACCCCCTGCCGCCCAACCCCTAACAGACGCATCAGACTATGCATGGGGGGCTCACCTGGCAGGGAAGTGCATTCACGGCAAATGGAACCCAATTCAAATGCACCTTCACATCAATCATAAAGAAATGTTAGCTGTACAGAATGCTCTGATAGCCTTCAAGGACCACATTCTTCCAGGACAATTAATGGTAAAGACTGACAACACCACTGTTATGTGGTACATAAGCAGGGGGTACACATTCTTACCCCCTCTGCAGACTAGCTATGGCATTGTGGAACACAGCCTAGAGCTACCAAGTGCATCTATAAGCTCAATTCCTGCCAGGAAAACTAAATACACTGGCAGACAGACTAAGCCGAAACCTCATGGACCCACATGAGTGGAAACTGGAACCAAGGATTTTCAACATGTTGACAAGCAAATGGGGGAGCCCAGATATAGACCTGTTTGCCTCCCCCAGAACTATCAGTTGGAAAAATTATGTGCAAGAACTCCCCACAGACAAGCTTGGAAAGTGGATGCTCTGTCCTTCAGCTGGAAAACCCTATCAGTATATGCCTTTCCTCCTCTGCCTCTTCTCTCCAAAGAATTAAATTCAATGTCATCATCCATACCATTATTGTTAAAGTTATTAAAATTACTGATATACACAGGTTCAGAACTATTGCTATACTTGTCATATCTATTTTGACTCAATGGGGTAGTGGCTATGCCCTGTGTCGAGCATATTCCTTTTCATCCCTTTTGAGTTTATCCTTATTTTGCTTTAATTCAAGAATATACATATGAATTCATTTAAAAAGGCTAAATATTTCTCTTTCTTGGACTCAAGTCCATATGAATGTTTTAGTCAAGTCATTTTATCCTGCCTGATCAGACATTCTTCTCTCATTGTCCCTGACAAGACAATCCAACAGTTCGCAACCATGTTTGTTATAAAGTTGTATTAGTTCATCATGTAAAACTGAATCCCTTACCAGACCTATTGAAAATTTCCACATCCGAAGGTCCTTGGGATCTGTTCTCTCCACTTACATTCTCTCAGATAGTTGTTTTCAGGTTGCAGTTTGCGATAGTCAGAAGTTAGAAATTCAAACTGCTTTAACTGCTCACATAAAATCCCATTGTTCTCAGTAGAATGTTGTGAAGATGCAGCACGCCATTCTCCATCACCTTCCAGCCATTGAGTAAGTGTGTTGCTTCCACTGTAGGAAGTTCCGCCCCTCCTGTTGTCATGATTTAGACCTGTATGCAAATCCTTGGTCCCTGATTGGCTGTGGTGCGAATGCTGCTGTCGCTGGGCTGGAGTAATGCCAGTCATATTGCTCTCATCCTCCATAGTATGTCCGCTCAACCTATTTGGTCGAGAAAACTATGAATTGTCTGGTTGTTGGGTCAGCCTCTCCATAAGCAGGACTAGGTTTCCCACTGTCACATTTAGGGTATGCAGCGATTGTGCCAAGGAACAAATAGTTGGTGGATCTGAGTTGTCAGCTCCTTCCTTCACAGGAACACTACAAACCCACAGAAAGAACACCAAACGAATAAAAAATAAATAAAGGAGCTGCACCAGAAGTCCAGACCAATAGTTGACGCAAAAGCATCTAAGACCTATTTTATTGCCAAGTTTATAGACACATAACTGAAATCTACACTTAAAGAATGTTCATGGATTGTGAAAGACTCTTGGGATGTCCTTTGTAAAATTAACAGGAATATGTATGAGGATGGACTTCTTTTCATCACCATCGATGTTAGGGATTTATTTTCTATAATTCCCCATGATGTAGGTATTGAGTGGTTTTATCTTTTTCTCTGTCAACAGGCGCATGTTAGTCTTGAACGTATCTTGACCCTCAGAACACTTATGGAACTGGTTCTAGACCCCAATATCATTGTATTTGAGGAACAGCTCTTTAAACAATGTAAGGGGGTGGCAATGGGGCCATTTGCGGCCCCATTTTTGCTAATATAGTTTTAGCATTTTGGGAAACCGAATTTGTCTTTAGCAGCAATTTTGCAAAATATTGGAAATATTATGGTCGTTATTTGGACGACAAAATTATTTTATGGAATGATGACTAAGACGAATTAGGTTTTTGGCCTTCATCAAGGACAGCACTGACTTTTTTTTTTTTTTTTTTTTTTGGATTTCACCCACACAATAGGACATGAGGCAATACACTATTTGGATATTACTATCAGTAAGGATGAAAATGGCTTTAAAACAACTATTTTTAGAAAGCCCACCTATTCCAACACCCTCATACATTTTGACGGTTTTCATCCATTACGTCAGAAAAAAATCTTTGGTAAAAGGACAAGGGCATTCTGTTAGCAAGGATGGTATCAGAGTGGGATGATTTTTTTACATTAAATTCATGTGTTGAAACGGATGCTTACACAAAGAGGTTTTATCCCCATGTCTTTGTAGATAATATATTACAAGAGGTTGTTGCTAAGAGGCAAAGGGGTCATTTCGTATCACTACTTGGAAAGGGAAGTGGCATACATGATAATGTGCGAAGGTCTGAAGCTACTGTTTTTAAAAAAAATCAGCTATTTTTAGCTATAATAAGCAATTTTCATATATTAATGAAATTATACAACACAACTGGAACTTGTTTAATACCAGTAAAGACTATGTGGACCTAGTGGGGACATTCCCTAAAATTGTATATAAAAAGGACATCACTTTTAAAAATATGCTAGAGAGAACACACAACATTAATACAGATATGGGTGGTATGTTAAAATGTGGCTTCTGCTTATAATGTAAATTTATTATTGAAGGCACAGAGGTAGCGGTACCAAATTATGGTAAGCATGTCCTCAGGAAGAAATTTTCCTGTAGTAGTAAGGCAGTAGTTTACCTTGCCCAGCGCACTTGGTTCTCCTTTTTAATATTATTGCCCAAAGGGCAATTACCACAGACGTCCTCATATGCTGGTCCTGCTGACCGTCTCAGGGGTGACTGGCACACCCCATTTTGGAGAAACGTCCGTTGACAACCTGGACGATTCAGTCTAGACTCTGTTTAAGCACTTAAATACCACGAGGCACAAAAACCAATGCAAAACGACCACAGCACACTCCCGGACACTGGACCCACAAATGATCTCCAAAATTTGAAACGCCAAGTATAACCAGTTTAATAAAACTTCACAATAAAAAAACTCCACTAACAAATCGTTAAGCACTTTCACCCAGTCCAAATACCAGGCTTCATCAGTTGATGAACCAGGGATGCTTTCTATGGCACATAAGGTGGGCAACTCGCCCGAGACTGCACAGGTAAGACTTTCCATATCTGGATGACTGCTTCCTAGTTACCACCACAACTTCATATTTTTCTGTCCTTGGGAATATCTGTGAACAAAGCAAAATCCCATTGGGAGCTTTCGCAAGCAGGTATTTAATAGGCTGCCATCTAGATGCAGTTCATAAGTTAGCACCCCCCTTCCAGTGATGCTGTCCGTTCAGACAGTGGTAGAACTCAAAACTCCTACTTGCAGCATCCAGCTCCATCAACAGTCTTAGACTTGAAGAGTTTGGACCTTGTGACAGTAACTATTCACTTAGTGCTTTCCCCAAGTCATAGTCTTAGAGTGGATTCTGCTAGTGCATTGGTCTCCAGAACTAGATTTCATGGATCGAGTTAGCTGGTTTTCAGAGTTATATTGCAAGCATCTCCATTGATGGCTGCATCTTCACAACCTGCACATCACCTTTTGCCTCTTCCCCATAGTCGCAGCACCCAGGACGTCTCCTCTAGGGTGAAGTGGGGTGAAGTTCATTGCTTAAGACAAGACTATCCAAGGGATGTGAACTCAACTAAGGGCCTTCTTCCACGTAAACCTTCTGGAGAAGAGGGCAGTCCTTGCTTTGCAGGCTTTTCAGGATCGGCTTCACCAGAGTGCCATTGCTACCCATGCCAGCAACGTGTTAGTCATGTGGGATTTTGACAAGCAAGAAAGTAGGAATTGGGTCTTAACACCTTTTTTGGGAGGCTATAGGATTATAAAAAAATCAGTCAATACCCATCACTTTCTGATAGCAATCCATATCCCTGGTCAAGCCAACTTGTTAGCTGCGAGGTTCAGTACATGCCTTCTGATGCCACATAGAGTGGTACTTAAGTGTAGTAGTTGATTAGATGATTGTTCCTCACCAGGGCAAGCCTTGATGTGACCTGGTTGCGTCCTCAACGAGCACAAATTGCAGGAATTTCTCTCTCATCCCTCCTACAGAGTATACTTTCTGGGATGCTGTTGTCCACCAGTGGTTTCAGGGATTATTGTATGCCTTCCTTTATTTTCAGTAATAATTAGTTTTCTGCAGAAAACAATTTGCAAAGTTGCAGTCATCCTTGTAGTTCCCCTTTTGGCCCTAACAAGTTTAGCCACCATTCTTGAGGCCTCATTTAATAAAGAAACCTCCTCTGGAGCCCTTACTCGGGTTACCTGTCCTATTTATTTGATATTTCATACAGATTTCCATCCCACAAGCTAACCCCATGGTTTCTCTAACTCCTTTGCAAGCAAAGATCCCAGATTACCCTTATAGGGTGGTTCAAATCCTGATGGCAGCTCTGAAACCTTCCATGAGAAAGATGTATAAACAAAGGAAATGCATAAAATACTGTCTGGTATTGAATCAATGGAAATGGATCATTTCACTGCACCCATTCAAGTTGTTCAATATTGTGCACATGTGTGTGTGGATCTTCACAGGATCCAGCTTTTCTACTCTGGGTGCATTTAGCATCCATCTCTGATTTCTACTAAAGGTTTCACACCACAACCATAGCATCCCTAGAAGTTTGCAAAGCCTTTCTTAGGGGGTCTTACTACTGATACCACCATTTAAGGATCACCCCCCCCCCCATGGGACCTCCAATTTGTTTTAGAGAATTTAATGCACTCTCTGAAACAGTGATAAGAACAAAGATGCCTTTTTTTGTCAAGAAGACCTATTTTCTTGTTGTAGTGACATCTTCCAGGTGGGTCTGTGAGCTACAAGAGTTCTCTTTCCGAACTCAATTTTTAGTTTTTCACAATGATTCAGTTACACTGAGAACCAGTCCAGCATTTATGCTTGTAGTTGTTTCAGACCATATATCACTTTTCTTGCAAGAAAAATGGTTAATAAACAGACTGAAATTAAGTTGCACTGTCTACATATTCACAGAGAGGTGTGATTCTACTTGCATAGAACAAAGGATCACAAGAAAGATGACTAATTTTGTATCTCCTTCATTACAAGAAGACTGGGTCAAAATGTATTTATGGTTACTTTGTTAAGATGACTATTGCATTGCAGATCTTACTGTGTTCTAAGCAATAGGACAATAGTGGGTAATCCTAGAGTTCATTCCACAAGATCCACTGCTATGTCTTTAGCCAGTTTTAAACATTTTTTCTGTGAGTGATATTTTTGATGCTTTGACATGAGCTTTACTGCACACTTTTGCAAGACACTATAAGCTAGATGTTTTCTCATAGGTCCAGGTCTTCCTTCAGGGCCACCATCATCTGAAGTATTCTGCCATTATATTGCCCAAGATGTTCAGCTGGGGACTGTCATTTTGTTTGAAGTAGATGGACTAAATTGTGTAAGATACGAAAGTTATGTACTTAATCCCAGTATTGGCTCTTCATGTCCATGTTCATCCACTTCAATGTACCTTCCATGCTTCACCCTCTTGTTGATTACTGCACCCCTCTGCAGCAGCCTAGTTGATCATACCTGATGCCTTTGCTGAATAGGTTTATTGCTTTAGCAGTACCTAGCAAACTTGATCTGGAGAGGAGATGCAAATGTGGTGTATTATGGGAGTGCGAGGAGAGCTTCAGCTTTGGGAAGCCATGTAGTTGCCTGGCAAATGCAACAAGTCCTAATGCTATAAGTGGACATATGTGAAGATCTAATATTACAATAATTGCATAAATTTCATTGTCCATCTCATTATGGTAATAACATCAAGTTAACAGAAGGATTAGACTGACTTGGTCATACTGTACTAACTTGTATAAGTGAATACAGAGTTTGACTAGTATTTAAAATACACTTGTTTTAGTGAAGTCCCTGCAGTGCTCACCTCTTTTCTAGATTCAGGTGTCTCATAAGTGCCTTATTTGTCTTCTGTGTCCTGAATAGCGATTCAGTCAGTTTCTGGTTTATTTCATGAAGATGCATATTGTGTTTGCCTTATAAGCAGTACAGGAAGCTTGATAAATAAATCTCCGTAACCCATTTGTTAGAGTTCAGGCATCACAATATACTGATGACATGTAGCAACAATTATACTTAAAAATAAGCTTGCTATACACCTACAGTTGTGCACTCCCAGAATCCATGGAATATATTTGGGTACATTTTCTGGCATGTTTTGCATGAGACTGTACTAACTGTATTATGAATCAAAGTTCCATGTGTAGGACTTCCATGATGGCTGCGCACTGATCAGCAGCTTAACTTTAGCTCTCCCAGTATGAAAAAAGAAACTGAAAGATAAGGGCCAGGAACTCTGCCACTTTAATAAATGCAGTTACTGGCTGCCTGGATTCCAGCAAAGAAGAAACTTAGAGAGGCTGAAAGAAAATCAACTAAAAAAGTGAAGAGAAAACACTGAGTGGGAAGAATCCTGCAGCTGTTCAGCAAAAAGCAGTTCAAGCTTCAGCTTTGGTTCAATACATAGTTTCCAGTAACCTAGAGGGGAAAATGAGTCAGATGTGTTCAGAGCTGATTAAAATAAAACGCTGAAGGAGTATATCAACTCAAGTGGCAAAAAGCTGGAAAAAATGGAAGAAGTTTTAAACATGTTCAGATGAACTCCTATAACTGCAAAAAGCAGAGGTCGAAATGAGGAAGTGGCAGAATGAGACTGCTCAAAAGAACTGCTTCAAAAATGGTATAATTAGAGGACATGGCTTGCATGGAAAGCCTGAGATTTTCTGATATACCAGATAAAAACTGGAAGGAAGAGACTGTGTTAATGTTATGAAGGCACAAATAATAGACTGGCATTCCACAGCAGGATTTATTAATTGAAAGGGCACATTGTGTGCGTGCTCCAAACCTAGTCATGAAAAAGCAGCCAAGACTTGTATTTGTAAAAACGCCATCCTACCAGCAGAAAGAGTTGATCCTGACAAACTGTGGCAGAAGGGCAAATTATTAAAAGTGGGAGACAGTGGAGTGTTTGTGGAAAATGATTATTCAGTGTACAGCAGGTAAAAGAGAAGCAGATTTATTCCAGCAACCTGGAAATATCAAGAGATAGGTGTAAGATTCAAGCTGCTATATCCAACTGTCTTCAGAATATTTTTCCTAGAGGATCAAAGACATTTTTTGATGCAGAACAGGCTAAGGATGAAATACAAAAGATTGCCAAAACAAAAAGTGAGCCATCTGGCAGAGGAATTCTGCTTCTCCTTCTGATAATAAAGCCCATAAAGAGATTTTTGCCAGTGAAACCTTTTCCAGTGTTCCAAAGGAATTGCTTGAGAAACTGAGAAAGACACAGGAGTTGACTAGAAAAATCGATAATGCCTTGGAATTGAACTCGAGTCTGGAGGTAGAAGAAGGAGATGAATGGGAAAAAAGAGTAGCAACACAGAATGGGAAAAAGGAGTAGCAACACAGAAAATGTGATTACAAAGCATCAGTCACATTTGTGAAATATGGCTCTACAGGAAAAAGTGGACAGAATTAACCTTTGTTGGCTTTGTTAAACTTGAGGTATTTGTCTCAAGTTTATGTCATTAATGTTTGGAAGGACACTAAGGAGATGGGAAGAAGAGTAAGCACAATTGCTTCTGTTCTTAGTAGTATTTCTAGAAAACTTTTCATGATATACATTACATGTTTTACAGCAAATAAACAAATGCCTTTCTTGTCGTTTGTTACTCTTTAGTATTAATAAATGTATGCATTACAGTGCAAAAAGGGAAAAAAGGTTGGACAAAAGCATAAGTTAATAGGCTGTAATCTTGGTTTGGGTTCCACTTTATAATCTCGAAATACTGAAATCTCTAATTTCAGTATTTTGCGACCATAAAGGTGACGCCTTTAAGTACCGAACCACAGCATACACCACACCACACACAAACCACAACACCCACACTACAAAACAAATAAACTCACAAAATCAAAACACCACACATCCACATACCTACACTGCACAAGCAGGATGGCAAGCCCCCTGCACCCCCTACTTATATATACTAACTCTGAGATCGCACAAACAGTAAAAGACAATACACTCTCACACCCAGACATTCACAGTCCCTCACACACACACACAAACACCAACACATCCAACAATTACACACATTCATTCACATTCCTACCTGAACCCACACATACAACTTACAATCTCACATACACTCAAACTCCCACCCAAAACCCTTACAAAACACTCACTTACCTGACATTCCATGTAACTCCATACACTACACTGAACAACAGCCAAACCAAATAGCGCACGTCATGTAACGTAAAGCCAGAACCGTGAATTCTAAATATTTGAATTTGTGATCATGCACTTTCGACATTTTAAAAATTTGCCTTTATGGTCGCAGAATACTGAAAGTCAAGATTTCAGTATTTTGCGATTATAAAGGGGAATCCTTGGTTTGTTAAAGTAGGGGATAGGATATAATAGTACACAGATTATATAATGTATGTAGAGCTAATATGATTTCTTTCTTTTGCATATTTGAATGTCTGTATTAAGACCCTTGGCTTAATCTAATAACATATTTTAAGTGGAGACAAGTAAATTAGCGAACACTGAATTTAATGAAACATTTTCCTTTAGCAATACATAGTCAGTATGTCTTTTATCATCCTGCAGTTCAGGGCTGCATTTTTTACTTTTTCTCTTGTGCTTCCTTGGAAACGGGCTGATTTTATAGAGCAGCAAAAAGCCATAACACTGGTTTCTTAAAGGTTAAAAGTTGATGTTTTATGAAAGTATGCAAGTTGTTTTTCACATCTGGGATGGGAATAAAGATTAAAAAATGGCAATTAGAGTAACTAGGAACATGGGCGCTAACATGCATCCTAGCATAGATGACCTTAAATGTAGGTCAGATAGTGCCTGTGTCTGCAGCAGTCTATTCAGGACAGCTGTTCCTACTAGGAGCATTAAATTTCATTATATGAAGATGTACTTGGTTTTATGTGTGTATTAACAGGTTATAGGTGTTCTGGGTGTGTTTTTTTTTTTTTTGAGGGTTTTCATTAAAAAAATGTTTGTAAAATGTGGCATAGGTTCAGAAGGAGATAAGAAACAGTTTTATAAAAGATAAACTTGTCAAACATTAGTGGGTGCATGTATCACAAAAGCAGGAAATTGACATCTAGAAAAGCTGTTGTATATAATAGTTGAGAATAATCATTGAGGAAGTGAAGAATAAGTTCTTAAAATAATGGCAACACTTTCCATATTCTAATGGAATGTGAATAGTCTCACAGGTATAGACAACAAAGAAAGAACATAGAATTGTATTAAGAAATGCAGAGCACAAATAGCAATGCTATAGGAGTCCCATTTGGAAAAAGAATCAACACATGAATTTGATAAAAGGATTTCAGGATGGATATTCCGCAGAATATCAAGGAGAAAGGAAAATGGAAGTACTTATAGTAATTGCCAGAGTAGCTACAATTGTGATATTAGAGGAAAAAGATAATGGTAGTAAGGAGGTACTGGCAAAGGAAGGGGATTATACTGGCATGCATTTATATTGCACCTAAAACTGCTATTGTGAAGCTTAGGAAAGTTTTGGGAGAAACTGCCTTCAGCAGGGAATATTTCTTATAGGTGGGGAATGGAGTTTGATTTGCAGCAGTGAGAGTGTATTGGTGGCCTAGAAGGGAAAATATAACAAACGTTGATAGATTTCTGAAGAAATTTATAAAAATGTTTGGTATGGAAAACATGAATTTGGTATTAGGAACTCTGCTAGAATTTGCATATTTTTCCCAAGGTACACGAACTGGAGTAGACTACATAGAAATTATATTTCACAGGAAAATGTGCATTTTAATTGAGAGCTTTGACGCATCCAATAAGTATTTCAGATCATGCACTAATAATAACTAAAATAAAAATGCAGGATAATGTAAGTAAAATGAGACACTGATGCTTCTTCACCTACTTCTGAAAAAAAGGAATTTAAGGAATGGGTAGTGGAAATTATTTTATTATTGGGGAAGATAGAAAGTACTTTACAAATTATAGCCAGTGAGTGGGATAAAATGAAAGCAGAATTTAAAAACAAGGTAGAAATAAGAGAAAGAAATATGGTTAAAAAAATAGAATTATTTGGAGGGGGTGACAAAAGTTAAAGTATTTCAGAATAAGGGAAAGCTCTCAGAACAAGTACAGGCACAACTAAAGAGTGGTAAAAAGAACATAAGGGAGTACTGGGATGGTATTCATGAGTTTAGAAAGATTGCTGTTGAGCAACTAAACTCCAGATCTCAAAAACTTTCAGCACAGTGACTTGGGAAAAAGAAAGTTGAAAGGGTTGTTGCCAAACTTAGGGGGCCTATAGCAATCAAAATCTACAGAGATCCTGTAGAAGTACTGGAGACATTTCAGAATTTTTTTTTTTTAATTTGTATAAAGCAGGGAAATGTGGAAAACAAGAAAAAGCACACATGGGAATATTGGTTCAATGTGCCTTTTAGGCTAATGACCACTAGGATCTTTTTAAGCTTAGCTGTGCATCTCAAATTTCTGATAAGTTCGGATACCCTTAAGTCTAAGCAGGGGCTTGGGAGACAAATCATTTACAGACTGCCTGTGTCCATTAGAGACATGGGTTCCAAACCAGGGATAAATTTCCTGTTTCCTTTCTAGTTATCCAAGTTGCACTTGAATTGGATTAAGGAGGAACTCTGCTTCATATAGATGGGAAGCCTATTCCAGAGAAGGGGTAGTCTCTGGGTTACATCTCTGTTTCTCCAGCAGGTCCAATTTATATCACCTGACAAGGTTTGTCTTCAGAACGGGTAGTTTGTTTAGCGGATATGCAGGAGGTCTAGCAAGGTGGGGTCTGACAATGCCTTGTATGCCAGGCATAGATGTCCCCTCAGCAGCTGTAGTAGACAGAGTACAGGGATAGGACTTTAAGGCAGCTTGCATGGGACATGTTTCTTATGCCCTGTATTCTTTTAGCAAGGAACCTTTGTGGATGTTCGTATTTGTCGGATGTGCCTGGTTAGGTGCATACCAAAGAGGGCATTGTACTCAGAGATGGGTCTGAATGCTGAATACAGTAGAACAGTGACGACCTTGGACCTAGATACCATACCTTTGTTTATATGTTGCACAACATAGAATGATTTCCTCATTACTGTAGACATGTGATGGTCAAAGACTAGGTTATTGTCTGTGAATGTCCCCAAGTCCCTGACTACCGTGTCATCTTTTAGGAGTATGTTGTCAATATGATAGTTACCAGGGGTGGGTGGCTTTCTGAAGGTTACTAATATGTATTTCTTGGGGATTTAGTTTTAGTCCAAGGCTCTGACAGAACTTATTTGTCAGTGTTAGCCCTTCTTGGAGAACGTTTGTGTCTTTGGGAGATTCTGACTGCTCCTAATTTGTAGTCATCTGCAGTTTGGTGAGCCAGAGCCTGTTGACATTGGTTATGACTTCAGAGAAGTAAATGCCAAAAAGGAGCAGTCCTAGGACTGATCCCAGAAGAACTCTGCTGTGACTGACCTCTTTGTAGAGGTGGGCTCCCCAATTCTAACTTCCTGGCTCCTGTGTTTGGCTGGTTATCAACTGGGTGATGTAAGGGTTTATGCCTAACCTCTTGAGTTCATCAATAATGCATGAGTGATAATATGCCATGGTTAGAGGTAGAGGAGGCTGAACAATTAACCATCAATATAAGAGAAGATGAGATATAAACAGCGATGTATAACCAATCTTCAGGAAAGTCTCCAGGAAGAGATGGTATTTGCTTGGAAGTTTGAAAGGTAGGAGGGGAGAAAGTGGTGAAGATCTGGAAGGTTTTGTTTAACACTATTTTTTAAAGAGGGGAACCACAGTCATTCTGGAAAAAAAAACTGTGGTTATAATGTCTAAATGGTAAAGGTTCATCAGATCCAGCTTCATATAGACCCATTTCAGTTTTAAACCATGACTACAAGTGTTTGTAATGACTAAAAGAATGGCAAAGGTGTTGCCAAATTGATAGATATGACCAATTGATTTTCTAGAGGGGGAGACAGACATTTGGCAACATTAATAGAATAATGATGATCCACAGGGAAGCAGAATGCAAGAAAATGCTGCTGTTGGTGATGCGTCTTGGTGCAGAAAAAGCATTCAACAGAGTAGCCTGGGAGAATGAGTAATAGCTGGCAAAATTCCAAGTGGGAAGATTCTTCTCTGATAAGTTGTGCCTAAACAGAGGAAACAAGCAAGGGTATCCTCTTTCCCCTGTGATGCTTGTGTTATGATTTGAAATACTTAATTTTATCTGCAACCTGTGGGGTAATCGGATCCATATCAGATCTGAGCCGGCAACTTTTTTTCTGCTCCAAGCTCTGAGCTCCTCCCCCTACCCATAATGCACTACCATCTCCTACCTTCCCTCAGATCTCGTTTGCCATGCCAGTAGTGTGCATCGTGGTCTCCTTCACTCTGAGCTCAGGGCTAGTAAGTTTATTAATACCTAGTCTTTAGTGTGTCTGAGTTAATTGATGTTCTTCGTGTTTCACTGTTGCAGTCATTACACTTGGGTTATCCTGCTGGCAGGCTACCCTCAGTTGGCCTGAATTCCAAAGTCTAGGTCTGGCGTTGGTTGCTGTTGCCTCTTCCCTGACGACGCCATTTTCTTCAGTCTTTCTTGCCGCATGGTGCCCGAAGCATAAGCAGTTTGCAAGTGCCAGTCAGCCGACTCCTGAGACTTTCGTGTTCGAATTTCAGATCCGAAGTCTTCATTAAAAGCTAAGTACCCCATTGGGGAAACTTTTTTTTCTTGCTCCGCACCGATGTCAGAAAAAGTTAATTGTATTTCTTGTGGGAAGCAAATACCTCATAAGGACTTTCATTCTTACTGTATTCCTTGCCTAGGCCCTGACCACGATGTTGCTAGTTTTTTGGTTGTTTGTTAGATTTAACCAACGCACTATTAAGCGTCTGTACGATTTTGCATTACACTTTTTTGGCAGAAGATTTAATTATGCCATGTCGTCGGACAGCCATTCGACTACCGGAATTCACAAGAAACGCAAAGGAAAAGGACAGGCATCCGAGGTCCAAAACCAACGAGGCTTCTTCTAAGCCAGTCGCCGGTTCTCAGTGAGGTGCCTTCGCAGCCCCTGACGCCCACTACTTTAGACCCGCAGGCCGCTACCGACTCCCACGTGGAGTCACCTAGGCCGCTGGAAGCTCAAGGTATTGGACCTTTGGTGACTATTCCCTCAGATGGGTCTGGAGCCGCTGAGCAGGCATCGGCTTCTGAGGGTGTTTTCAGACCAACTCAATTATACATTAAAACGACTTCAGCTTCAAAGGCAAAAGACTAAAGCACCCTTAAAGACAAAGAAACAAGTACAACAGCTTCATGGACAGGCCTCCATGCCCAAAAAACAGATTCTCAAAATGGCCAAAGACTTAATTACTTTGATCAGGAGTTCCCATCCCCCACCTGATAAAAGGCCTAGGCAAGAGTCAGAATATGAATCTTCAGATCAGGTTTCCATTTCATCCGATTCCTCTTCCGATCAGGAATACTCTCTTCCTCCCTATGAGGACTCTGATGCTGAAGAATCTATCCCTTCAGCCTCTCCTCTTGAGGATTACTCTTTTGGGGAAACCTTGCATACCATGAGAGCATTTTCACTGGGAGAGCCAAGATTTTTCAGAATCTAAGAAAAGGCTCAGAGACTTCCTCTTACTACCACAACACAGGCCCCTAGCTATTCCACCTGTGTTAGACATTGTTGATGTATTTTCAGAGTCTAGTCTGACCCCTGACTCCTTACCTCCAGCTCCTGTTAAGCCGGACAGGTACTACAGGGTTCCTGACTCTCATAATTTCCTTTTCAATAACCCTGCTGCTGACCCAGAAACTATCTCTCAGGGTCCTAAAGGGGTCAAGGCTTCCGCTGCAAAAAAACCCTACCCCCTCTGACAGGGATTCTAGGGCATTGGACAGATGGGGTAAAAAGATTTACACTTCCGCTACCTTGGCTGTAAGGGCTTTAAATTGTCAGTTTCATATGCTCAAATATCAGCAATATATTATGTCACTGCTTAAACAGAAAATGTTGACAAATTCTGAATGTTCAGAAAACAAAGAAATGCAGGATTTATTGCATGCAGCTGAACAAGTTGGAAAGCATACTTTGCAGTGTTTTGATTCTTTGGAGGCCTCCTGCAGAGCCGCTGTTACAGGTTCTGTCATCAGAAGGCATGCTTGGTTAAAGGAACAAAGTTTGCCTGATCATGTCAAAGCAAAATTATTAGATGCCCCATTACAGCATGATACTTTGTTTGGTGTTAAAGCAGAAGAGGTGTTAAAGAAAATGGAGGACAAAGCTAAATCTATGCAAACTGTTAATGATTTCTTAAGGTTCAGCCTTCAAGATTTAGCAGACACTGGCCTACAAAGAATTGGTCCTTTCCAGCATCAGACGGACCACAAAGGGGCAGATACAGACGCCCAAGAGGCAGATCCCAGCCCCAAGGTTCGTACAGGTCTAAACAATGGGGTGCTTCTACCTCCAAAAGTGGAGAAGACCAATCACAACCATACAGGAAACAGTCCCAATGACTTCCTCCTGCCTGCACCAAGCACTTATCTTCTGGCAGCACCTTTAGGGGGAAAACTAGCACTTTTTTTTTTTCTTCAAAACTGGCACATACTAACCCAGGACAAATACTGTCACAAAGCTACAAGTTTCATTTCCATACCCTGCCAAGGACAAATGGCTGGCCAGACCTGCCAAAACATCAATGGGCAGAGGCACAAAAGCAAGTCTCATCCCTCATGGACATGAGGGCCATTCAACAAGTACCAGAGCAAGAGCAGGGATAAGGATTTTATTCAAGACTGTTCTTAGTACCAAGAAAGGACAAGACCTGGAGATCAATACTGGACCTATCTATTCTAAACACATTTCTGGATATACCAAAATTCAAAATGTTGACTCTACAGCAACTTCTAACTTCTGCCCATGCTGGGCAAGAAGGCTTGGCTTGTGACTTTAGACCTAAAAGACGCATACCCGCATGTCCCAATCAGACAAACATGCAGAGAAGATACCTCAGATTCAAAGCTGGCTCAATGCACTACTAATTCTCTGCACTGCCCTTTGGCTTATCTACTGCGCCCAGGATCTTCACGAAGTGCCTGGCACCAGTAATTGCATTCTGCAAAGAGTAATACAAATATATCCTTACTTGGATGACTGCCTCATTCAAGCAGAGAACAAGGACATTCTACTACAGCATCTGGTGTTTGTAAAGAGATTTCTAACAGGCCTAGGGTACACAGTCAACAAAAAGAAATCAAAACTAGTACACTCTCGAGATAATATTCCTGGGTGCAAGCTTAAATACAGCTGCCCAGATGACTTACCTCATGCCAGACAAACAAAGGCAACTTGACTACCTATTTCAACCTGTTGGCAACATAGGCCCAGTTATCTGCAAGAAAAATTCTGCAAGCTTTGGGCTTCATGGCATCCTGCATTCTACTAATTCCATATGCGAGACTGCATATGAGGAAACTTCAATGGTACCTAAAAAGTGTTTGGACTCAACATTGCCACTGCCTGGAAACAATAATTACCCTCATTCCCTGCCTGCAACAGGAGTTTTGTTGGTGGGCGAAGGCTTGCCACCAGAACAAGGAACAGCCATTCACCTTACCCCCAGGCAGACATTAACAGCGGATGCATCAGATTATGCCTGGGGGGCCCACATGGCAGGAAGATGTATTCAAGGCACATGGTCCGCAAACCAAATGCATCTACATATCAATCAAAAAGAGATGCTAGCTATTCAGAATGCCCTGACAGCCTTCAAGGACCTACTTCATCCGGGACAACTACTGATAAAGACAGACAACACCACGGTCATGTGGTATATAAACAAGCAGGGAGGCACTCATTCTTACCCCCTTTGCAGACTAGCCATGACTTTGTGGGACACAGCATTGACTTACCAAGTACATCTGCAGGCAGAATTCCTGCCAGGAAAGATACTCTGGCAGACGAACTAAGCAGAAACCTCACGGATCCCCACAAGTGGAAATTGGATCCGCAAGTCTTCAGCATGATAAGGAAATGGGGATGCCCGGATATAGATCTATTTGCCTCTCTTCACAAGTACCAACTAAAAAGATTCTGCACAAGGGCTTATCACAGACAAGCATGGAAAGTGGACGCCCTATCTTTCAGCTGGAAAAGCTTAGCAGCATATGCCTTTCCTCCACTGCCTGTCCTCCTCAAGGTACTTCTGAAGGTCAGACAAGAGAAGCCAAAGAGGATACTGATTGCCCCAGACTGGCCCTGCCATCACTGGTACCCAGTCCTAAGGAACTTGTCTCAATGCCCAGCTTGGACTTTGCCTCCTATACCTCGTCTACTATTCCAGCGAAACAATCGGATCCTGCACAGCCAATTAAAGACCTTAAATCTGGCAGCATGATGGATAATGTGATACAAAAAACGCCTCTCACTAAAGCTGTAATGGATGTCATTTTGGAGGCCAGAAGGCCTAGTACCAGAAAATCTTGCACTGGAAAATGGAAGAGATTCTGTGCTTGGAACCAGGCACAAGGAATTGACACAGCTGTACCAAATATTCCTCAGATTTTGCAATACTTAACTGAGATGCTGGACAAAGGCCTATCCTTTTCATCAATTAAAATTCATGCCTCTGCCATTTCGGCTCATTACAACACAGAGCCACCAATCTTTTCTCATCCCTTGTTAAGGCAGTACCTCAGAGGAGCCAAAAACTTAAGGCCTCCAAGGAGATCACCAATACCTGCATGAGACCTCAGTTATGTTTTGGAAAAACTCACCCTGCCTCCTTTTGAGCCAGCTGCTATAGCTGATATAAAGTTTTTATCTTGGAAAACAGCTCTGCTCCTAGCAATAACCTCTGCAAGACGAGTCTCAGAGCTACAGGCACTCATGGCTGTGGAACCTTTTATCATTTTTTTATCCACACAGGGCTTCTCTGAGGACAAACCCGACATTTATGCCTAAGGTAGTGTCCAGTGTGGCCCTTAACCAAACTATTCATCTGCCTACTTTTTATCTAAACCCACAGAATAAGGGGGAGAAAATTCTGCATTCTTTGGACATACACAAACAGCTACGCTTCTACTTGAACAGAACCAAAGCCTTCAGAAAGACAGAGCAACTACTGGTGGCATATGCTGCAGGATCACAAGGAAAGGCTATCTCAAAGCAGACTATTTCAAAGTAGATAGGCCACTGCATTCGTTTCTGCTATTCACAACATGGCAAGCCAGTGCCTAAGGGCATTAGGCCGCATTCAACCAGAGCAGCAGCCACTTCAGCAGCCTTCCTCAGGGGAGTACCAACCAAAGACATTTTAGAGGCTGCTACCTGGAGTTCAGTGCACACCTTTACAAAGCACTATAATTTACCACTCTACTCTAAATACAGGGCAGGCTTTGCCACTGCAGTTCTGCAGGGCCTCATAGCCGCTCCTAATGCTATTTAGCTCCAGCTTCCCAACCTTAGCTTTGGGATTCAACCCAAGTGTAATGACTGCAACAGTGAAACATGAAGAACATAGTACAGTTGTATACCTACCATAAATGTAGATGTTCGAGTGTATTCACTGTTGCAGTCCAGGTTACCCACCCGCCATCCCCCATATCTTTGCTGCAACTTATCTGCTCTTCTCTAACCTGTAAAACCTATGTGGTGTATTTGCTTGTAGATGAAGGTATATATTTTGGTGCATGCTTGTTTTATTGGCATATTTTTAGCCTACCCTTTTGGGGGCACCTGACATCTGGGGCAAGAAAAACTGAAGAAAATGGTGTCTGCTGCATCTTTTATACCCCTGAAGCACTGACGTCAGGGAAGAGGCGACAGCAACCGACGCTGGACCTAGACTTTGGAATTCAGGCCAACTGAGGGTAGTCTGCCAGCAGGATAACCCAAGTGTAATGACTGCAACAGTGAATACACTCGAACATCTGCATTTATGGAAAGTGTACACAACTGTACTTTTCATTTCCTCCCCCACTAGTGTATCGCTTGTTCGGTTAATTAAAAAAAAAAAAAAGTTTTTGTTGTAAAACTCTGTAGAGTAGTTGTTAGGCCTGCCCTTCCCCTACGTGTAGGTGTTAGGCCTGCCCTTCCCCTACGTGTGTTTTGTGTGTGGTGATTTTGTAGGTAGTGGTGTTTGGTGCAGGACCATGGCTGGATCAGCCAAAAATCTGTATTTAAGAAATGCACAGAGTGTGGGCATAAGCTCTCCCTGGCTGATGGTCACACTCTGTGTGTTATTTGTTTGGGAGTGTCACATTTGTCGACACAATGTGCAATCTGCACTGGGTTCAATCCTAGAGCCCTCAGGGATCGGAGGGCCAAATTGGTAGCGAAAGACCTTCTCCCTGCATCTATGCTGGAATCTGCCACGGCATCGGTACCTAGTACTCAACCTCCCACCCAGACAGGGACTCCACTCCCACTTCTTCTGGTGCTGAGTCGAGCAAGGAAAAAGGTACAGTCAGTGTAGCTGACAGACAGAGAAAGGCGCAAGGAGGATAGGGACAAGAAAAGGTATAGACCTCGCAAGAGATCCCCGGACAGGGAGCTCTTCCTTAGTCCCCCTTCTAAGTCCATGAAGCCAGTTTCTCCACGGCTCCAGTCTCCTCGTTTTTCACCAGAGCCATTGGAACCTTTGGATCTGACGCCTTCCTCGACCTCACTGTGCAGACTAGCCAGATCCGAGTCGGTGGCTTCTTCGCGATAGACTCTTGAGATTATCAGACTTAGACATGGACAGGATGATGCGGAGATTCATTCAGACCCGCATACAGATGGGAGTCTTGCCAGGCCCCTCTCCCTCCAGAGGGGGGAGGGGGACCTCCATGCCCTTTTTCCGCTCCATCTCTCCTTCCCCGATCTGTACTTTGGTTTCGGGGCTCTTGGATCCGAGAATTTTTGGAGCTGGTAGCTCTGTGCCAACTGTTTCCCCCAACCTTGACTCTGGCTGTTCAGATCTGACTAGTTCGTACCAGAGTGACTCTCGGAGCCATGGATAGGGAATTGGACCCGAGGGAATGGATTCTTCGGCTCTGCCTTTTTCGGATCTGACCCGTTTCCTCTGACCTCAGGCTACCCTTGCTTTGGCTCCGGTCCCTGCTTCGGATCCGGGGAGGGCTTCTTCCTTGCTGGGTGCCAAGGAGGTACGCTCTACTTCGGCCTTCGAAGTGGTGGAGAGGGTTCCCTCCCAGGGATTGAGACCCCAGCCCATCCCCTCTGATTCCACCCAGACACCTCTGGATTTGGCGACGACTCCCTTCATCCTGTCTCAAGGACAGCCCATGCCAGAGGATCCCCAGGTTATTTCCCCTGATGAACCCCCTGTGGCTCACGAGTCCTCTTCAGAGAATGCCACTGAAGAGGGTCACCGTAAGCGCAAGTACAAAAGGAGGCACTTGGACTCCCCCGAGTCCCTCACTATGGACATTGACTTAGATGAAGGAGAAGGTTCCTCCAGATCACCTCCCGAAGATGTCTCCTTTGGGGGAATCATGGAGATCCTCCGCCAGAGGGAAGGTTGGTCAGCCCCAAAACACCTTCTGGGGATGAGTCAGTGTTCCTGGAGGCCTTTGGCACGGGCCCATCTACTTCCTGGGTGTCCCCGCCAGTGGACCCCTTGGTGGTCCTTATCACCATGCGGGCATGAAGGAGCCTGACACTGTAGAGCCCATCCCCAAACGCCCCGACAAAATTTTATGTCCCCCTTCTGACAAGACAACCTTGGTCAAAAAGAGCCCCAGTTGACGCTATGTTGATTGCAGCAGCCACCAGGAAGGAACTAGCGTAGGAGCATTCCTCAGTCCACCCTCCAGACAAGGAGTCCAGGTCGGTGGATAGGTTTGAGAAGCGCATTTATTCCTCAGTGACCTTTTCAATCTGTGCGCTGAACTGTTTGGCACATGTGCTCCAGCTTCAACAAGACCTTGCATTGGAATTTGCTGAGTCGCCCCCAGAGTTCTCATCACTGCAGGATAAACAGTTCTCTGTGAAAATGTCTACTCTGAAGTCCGTCTCAAACACGTCTATGCGGCTCCTTTCCCATGCCACTGAAGGAGTAGCTAGGGTGGCCGGGACAGACATAGCCATGAGGCATCATGCCTGGCTCAGGTTGTGTCAGTTCGCGGACCCTTTCAAGGCGTCGTTTATTAATGCTCCCTACGATGGTTTTTCCCTTTTTGGGAAGACGGTACGTGATACACTTTTCCAGAGCAAAAAGGATGGGCAGACTTTGTCTGCCGTCGGGATCCGCTTCTCTAACCCTCAGCAGTCCTTCTCTAGGAATCAAAGAAGGCAAAAGATGTGGTTCCGAAAATTGCAGTTTCTCAGGACAGGTATTCCCCCAGAGGCAGAGGGGGACAGGATCGACGCCTACCCAGAGGTAGAGAGGGTCCCAGAAATTTTGGGCCTAAGGAACCCTTTTCTGATAGTCCCGGTCAGCAGCCTTGAGTAGTTGCCCTGCTGTCCTACTCTGGAGGCAGTCGGGGGAGATTGTCCTTACACCCAGCGGCATGTGAGTCCATTACGACAGATTGCTGAGTGTTACAGATTATATCCAGAGGTTACACTATACCATTTGTTGCCCCTCCGGATGTTCCACCCACTCACAGGGATGCCGCAGCTCTAGAGGTTTCAAAGCTGCTTCTCAAACGAGCCATTGAACAGGTCCCCCCGACCAGTCTGGATCAGGCATCTACTCCAGGTTCTTTTTAGTGCCAAAAAAGATGGGGGGCCTCAGGCCCATTGTAGACCTGTCCACTTTGAATCTGTCTGTAGCCAAACAGAAATTCCGGATGGTCACCCTACAGTCCATTCTACCTGATCTCCGAGAGTGCGACTGGATGTGCTCGTTAGACCTCCAGGATGCTTACTACCACATCAAGATCCACAGAAGCTCCTGGAGGTTTCTGCGCTTCCGGTTGGCAGCCAGTCATTTTCAGTTCAGAGCCCTACCCTTCGGTCTCACCTCAGCCCCCAGGGTGTTCACCAAGGTAATGGCAGTTGTAGCGGCTCACCTGAGACTTCAAGGTATTCAGATATTTCCTTACCTGGACAACTGGCTCTGAGCCCAACAAGTGTTTGCTTTGTCTGGCCCGAGACTACTTCATTCGGTTGGCAGATCTATTGGGGATTACAGTCAATGTTCTGAAATCCCAATTGCAACCAGTACAAGTTTTAGACTTCACTGGGCACGGCTAGACACCTTGCAGATGAAAATATTCTTAGCTCCAGACAGGATCTTACACCTCAGGTGCCACATAGCTCAAATAGTGAACTGTCTCCAAAGGTGAGCGAGGTTCTCTGGGCACTGGGCTCCATGGCTGCCTCCATATCGATTCTCCCTTGTGTGCACCTTCATATGCAGGTTCTTCAATGGACTATGGCTGTTCAATGGTCTTGGTTAGACCTACGCATGGAATTTCTGATCAGGATCAGTCACGTCTGCAGGACGTCCCTTCTTTGGTGGTTAAATTCACTGGAGATATTAGGAAGCCTCTTCGCGTCATCTCCAGTCCAAGCCACAGTGACCACGGACACCTCCCAGCTCGGGTGTGGAGGGGGACACTGTTCGGGAAGGACAGTCCAAGGCACGTAGTCCCAGTCAGAAACCAAGTTGCATACAAATGTTCTAGAGATGAGGGCAGTGCTTTTAGCGTTGGAAGCCTTTCACGCTGTCCTCCCTCTCGGATTGATTGCAATTCAGTCAGATAACATGTCGGTTGTCTGGTATATCAACAAGCAGGGGGAACCAGATCCTATTCCCTATGTTGCGAGGCCATGAGAGTGTGGGAGTGGGCGTTCTCCACCGGTCGGTTTCTGATAGCATCGCACATCCCGGGGTGCTCCAACATTGTAGCGGACAGATTGAGTCGGGCTATTCTGATGCCGTACAAGTGGTCTCTGAAACAGTCAGTAGTGGAGGAGATATTCCTTGCATGGGGTCAGCCTTGCTGCGATCTCTTCGCATCTCCTTCCATCGTGAAGTGCAGCGAGTTCTTCACTCTGATTCCCTCACCAGGGGAAGCCCCCAGAGATGCTCTAGTCTATGCTTGCGCCCCCCCCCCGGTTCTGTGTGTTTACCCACCATTGCCACTCATTCTGAAGTTTCTTCAGAAAGCTTGCCGACTGCGGTGCAAAGTTATCCTCATTGTCCCGTTCTGGCCTTGTCAGGTTTGGTTCCCATTCCTTTGGTCTCATCTCTTAGCTCCTCCATGGGTTCTGGATCCCTGCCCGGATCTAATCTCCCATCCTTCGGGTGTCCGCCCGCCCAACATGGGCAGCCTCAAACTGACAGCTTGGTTGCTCCAGTTCCGTTGATTGTCAGGACTCCTAGTCTTTCATCCCCGGTAATATCCATACTGGTATCTTCTCTTAAAGATTCCACTAGGAAACTTTTTCGTAGTAAATGGAAGCATTTTTCCATTTGGGCCTCACAGAGATACCTAGATCCCTTTGCAGCCCCTGTTCCAGCGGTGTTGGATTTCTTGTCTGGTATTTTTCAGCAAGGAGCTAGCTCCTCCACAGTGAAAGTACAATTGGCAGCCATTTCTAATGTTCATGTTGGTGAGGACAACATTGCCTTAGCCTCTTCTAGGCTGTGTAAGGCCTTTCTTAAAGGCACTTTTCTGTTGCGCCCTCCTGTCAAGGATTCACTTCCCCCTTGGGACCTTACCTTTGTCCTACAGGCATTGGTGGCTCCTCCATTCGAACCTGCAGCATCGGTGGATTTAAAATTTTTATCCTGAAAGACAGCGTTCCTAGTCGTCATTGCATCTGCTAAGAGGGTTTTTGAGTTTCAAGCTCGGTCTGCCGTGCCTCCTTATTTGGCCTTCCATAAGGATAGGGTCTCTCTCCGTACTAATCCTTCCTTTTTACCCGAAGTGGCATCTGAAGCAAACATAAACCAGTCCATTAATCCACATGTTTTCTTTCCTAATTTCCAAAACAAGGGTGAATGCAAACTTCATTTGTTAGATCTTCTTCACCACAAAAAATATCCAATTACCAGTGATGCAATAATTTATTTTAAAAAGGTATATGCAGCAACTTTTTTCAGCATGAAATACAAATAAATTCTCTAGCGCCTCAGCAAACTTGCCTTTAACAGAGTAAGAAATTTCTAATTCATACATATACTCACTTTTATACACAAATACAACACACCCACACAATCAATCAATCAATTAATACCTAAAGGGACAATATCCAAAATTTCTACACTATGCATAAAATATTAGCTAAAACTAGAATAAATTAATTGCAATAAACTTTTCCATGAACAATCATAATTTAACCTATTAGGGTTTAATGTATTATATTTTAAAATCAAACCTGTTTCTTTTTTTTCTTAATATACACTTAATTTGTTGTTCACTCAAATACTCACTTCTCATTACACTTTCTAAAACAGTTACTACCAATCCCTCAGGGTTACCATTATGATATTTATTAAAGTGCAATGCTATGGGACTCGTTTGTTTATTATTTTTAATATCTCTAACATGCTCTTTAATTCTGCAAGCAGAAGTTTCCCCTACATAAAATTTATTACAAAGACATTTCATACCATATACAACTCCCACTGTTTTACAATTAAATGTTCCATTCGTAAAGAATGGAACACCATTAATTTTATCAAAATCTTTCACTACATATTTGCAAATACTACATTTACCACAGGCCACCGTCTCCAATTGTTCTACTGACTTAACCATTTTTATTTTTGGCATGCTAAATCTACTGTGAAATATAAAATATTTAATACTCCTACCCCTTCTATAAGAGAAACTCAATTTTTTATTACTCAGAAAATCCACTTCACTTTTTACTATATCCCAACTGTATTTTACTTGTTCTACAATTTCTTTAGATAATACTGAATAAGTAGAAACAAAATAAATACGGTCACTCTCCTTCCTTCACTTCCACCATATTTTACATTTTTCTTAACTTTATTCAAACTAACTCTTAAATTGTCCATATTATATCCTCTACAACTAAATTTATTAAAACTTTCCCTAAATTCATGTTCCATTCTTATTGGATTATTACATAACCTTTTAATTCTATTAAATTCCATATATGGTATAGCTTTTAAAGTATGAGGTGGCTGGAAACTTTCACCATGTAAAATTTGTTAGATGTTCATAGCTTCGCTTCTGTCTTCATAGAACAAAATCATTCCGTAAGACTGACCAGTTGTTAGTTTCCTTTTCCAAATCCTTTCTGGGAAAAGCTATTTCTAAGGTTTCTTTGGCCAGATGGATCACTCTTTGCATTTTGCATGTCTGCAAAGCAAAAGGTTTATCTCCTTCTGGTATTGTTAAAGCTCACTCTACCAGATCCATGGCGACTTCTGCTGCTTTTTGGTCTAGGGTTCCTTTGGACGACATTTGTGCAGCAGCGACCTAGGCCAGTTCACATACCTTCATTTCCCATTACAAATTAGATCTGATTTCTAGGGGTAGAGCATCCGTTGGCTCTGCGGTGCTCAGGAATATCCTTCCATAAGGGCCTCCCAGGATTGGAGTAGCTGGGGACTCTGTCCCACAGGTTGCAGATAAAATGAAGTTAGCTACTTCAGATAAAGAAGTTATGTACTCACCATAACGTTCGATCTGAGTAGTTATTTTTCTGCAGCCTTCCCTCCCTCCGTCCCCGGACCTTGTCCTGTCTATACAGGTTTGGTTCATTGGGCTGAGTTACTTATGTATTTAGTTGCAGCAAACTCTATCTGAGGGAAGGTAGGAGATGGTGGTGCATTATGAGTAGGGGGAGGAGCTCGGAGTTTGGAGCAGATGCTAGAAAAAAGTTGCCGGCTCTGATCCGATATGGATCCGAATACCTCATATTTTGCAGAAAAATTAAGTATAACTACTCAGATGGAACGTTATGATGAGTACATAAATTCTTTTTTAGAACTACTGGCAAAGAAAATAAGGAACTCAAATTCAGGGACATAATCAGTGCAGTGATCATGGAAAGTTGGTTTTATTTTCAGACAATATTATTGTGTACCTGATTAAACCCAGAAAAAGACACCTCAGTGTTTTAGAACATTCTGACACCATTTTAAAATTTTTTCGGGATATTAAATTAATGACGTTAAAAGTCAATAGCTGTAAACTATGTACTCAACATGAATTGCTTCAGCAATAGCCATATTTATGGGGACATGATAAAAGGGAAATATTTAGGAGTATGGGTTAAAAGGGATTCTGTTATGGCAGTTAAGGATATGTGTAAAGAGACTAAATAAAAGATGATACAAAATCTGAGAAACTGGAAGCTCTTGTGTAAGGATACAAGCATTAAAAATGTTTTAGTCCCTTTAGTTTTATACACAATCCAGGCACATTTTTATCAACCAGAGGCGAAGTTGTGGATAGTAATTAACAGAGTTGAAGGATTATATCTGGGAAGGGAAGAGGGCAAGAGTCAAATGGGATAAATTCATCCTTCCAGTAGAACAGGGTGGTATAGGATTAGTTGATTTGAAGGTATATTTTAGAGGTACACAGTTAAGGCCCTTCTACATAACAGAAGTAGAACACTACAATTCAGAGTGAAAAAAGGTGATTAAGAAGTGAGGAAATTCAAGAAATAAGGGGAAAGTGGGATTTTGGATGCATATCCTCAACTGTCATAGAGAATATTATATTCATAAAGGAACAAAAAGTATTCTAAGCACTAAGCCAACACAGAAATGAAGAAAGGAGATTCTGCAGGTAGGGATAACTGCTGCAGTTAAGGGTACAGGAAATAGGCAAAAGGGGGCAGGCATTTTCTAGAGAAACAAGCAAAGGAACCAAGGTATTGGGAACAGATAATTACAGAGGGAAAGATAATAGAATGGGAAGAGGCCAAGAAGACATGTGGATAGCAGGTTAGAGACTGCCTTCCCAATTAGGGATTGGTATTGGAGTATAGCAAAAAGAAAGGAATAAGGGGGATCCTAAGTGAAAGACCAGTACTGGTAGACTTTTTAGTTGACTCTAAAACAGAAACTGCTGTAATAAAAGGGATAATTAGTACAGCATCTGAAATATTGCACAATAATTATGGGAGTCAAACAGAGGAGGTTAGAAAAGATTGGGAACAGGGATAAGAAGTTCACAAAAACTTTGGGATATAATATGTACGACTCCCAAATATGCAGCAATAACCGTGGGATATAATATGTACGACTCCCAAATATGCAGCAGTGTCTAGAAGATTTAGGATTTTTGCTTGGAAGTGTTCATATAGGTATTCTTATACTCCAAGCATACTGCATAAAAATTTTCCTCATGTAGATGGCAAATATTGGAGGTGTGATGGGAGATTGAGGTTACTGGGAGCATACGTTTTGGGATTGTAATGAGTTGTTAGACTTCAATAAATCCTTTACAGAGCACTGTGTCAGAAATACTTTGTGAGCAAATAGATCTAAGTAAGGAAATTTATTTTCTGAGCTGGGATACAGCATCTGAATTGTCTAGACATAGGCCTTGTTTAATTCTGGTAGCTGCCAAAAAGTCATTACTAGAAAATGGAAATCAAAGTTTAAACCAAGTGTTTTTGAAGTAGTTAATATTTTAAACAAGATAAGAAATGTGGAAATGGGATCTTTAGAATGGGGTAGGAGTACATTGCATAGAAAAAAATTGGAAATTGTGGGAACAATGCATACAGAGAAATGCCTTGGAGGAGGAAAGAAGTTTAAGGGAAGGCACGAACTGACCGATTATGTATTTGTTAGACTGGTTATATTGTGTAAAAGAATGCACTTAAGCAGAAATTGACCATTTCCACAGTTTCCAAAGTTTCTTCAGGTCAAATTGAGCAAGAACTAAGGTCATTCTCTGCTCCTTATTGGCCCAGTCAGACTTGGTTCCCTTTGCTTATGGCTTCACCTTTTAGAGAAGCCTCTGACTTGATAGCCTTCAGAACCCTGCTTAGCTCACCTGTGTGTATAGTTTCACCTTGACCTTCACACCTTACTGTTAACTGCATACCCCAGGTTCAGCAATGGCCATGAGCCTTTATTATTCAGATAGTGGGGTTCAACTGACTGTCCACAGACCTAATACTAGGATAACTTTTATAAAATAAAATTGATGTGTTTTTCCATTCAAGCTGCAGCTGGAGGCTTGAATCCATTTGATGCGTCTGTTCCAGATGTACATGATGTATTTATTGCAGATTTTTCGTACTGGCTTAAACTGTTCATTTAAGGTTCATTGGCTGCCATTTCCACTTTTCATCAGAGCTCCAACTCCTTTTATCTGGCTTCCTTAAATGTTGATAAGGCTTTCATAAGGAGTACTGATGTTCATAGTGTTATACTGCTGCAGTCATCACACGGGTTATCCTGCCATCAGGCGGTCCCGCAGTCGGCCGAATCCCAAAGTCTTAGTCCGGCGTCGGTTGTCACTTCTTCCCTGACGTCAGTGCGACAGGGGGATAAAAGAGGCAGCCGACGCCATTTTCTCCAGTCTTTCTTGCCGCGCGGTGCCCGAAGCAGAAGCAGTTCACAAGTGCCGGTCGGCTAGCTCCTGAGATTTTCTAATCGAATTTCAGCCCGAAGTCTTCTCTAAAGCTAAGTATCCCATTGGGGAAACTTTTCTTGTCTCAGACCGATGTCAGACAAAGTTAATAATTGCATTTCTTGTGGGAAGCAAATACCTCATAAGGATTTTCATTCTTATTGTATTCCTTGCCTAGGCCCAGACCACAACGTCTCTGGTTGTCAGTTTTGTGCTAGGTTCAACAAACGTACAATCAAGCGTCGGGCAGATTTCGCCCGACATTATTTTGGCAGAAAATTTAACTATAGCATGTCGGAGCAACCGACATCAGCAATGATTAAAAAACGCAAGGATAAGGACAGGCAACCTAGGCCAAGACCAGATGCCGAGGCCTCAGCAAGGCCTGCCGCCGGTTCTCCGGTTTTCAGCGAGGTGCCTACGCAGCCCCTGACTACCGCTGATTTAGAAATTCTGACCGCCTCCCAGACCAAATCAGCTGAGCCTCAGGAGCCGGTTCCATCTCACCCCTCGGACGCCAACCCTGACGATGATCCGGAGATTTTGGACAGGCCTTCGGTTTCAAACCGGCAACTATCTCTATTAAGTCTTATGCTAAACTCAAAGCCCCCTTAAAAGTTAGGAAACCGGTTCCACAGACCCCCCCATAGGCCCGTATGCCTAAAAAACAGATGCTTAAGATGGCTGAGGATTTAATTACCCTTATCAGGGGCTCACAACCCCCTCCTGACAAAAGGCCTAGACTGGAGGAAGATTATCCTTCCTCTGACCAAGCATCCATTTCCTCGGCTAACTCTGAGGACCAGGATTATTCCTTCCCTCCTTATCCTCCTTATGAAGACTCAGATGCTGAAGAGTCCATTCCCTCTGTCTCCCCCCCGAAGACTACTCTTGGGGAAACTTTACACACCATGATGGAACGCTTCCACTGGGAAGGCCAAGATTACTCTGACTCTTAAGAAAAGACTCCGTGAGTTTCTTCTTCTTCCACAGCATAGACCCCTTGCAATTCCAGTTTTAGACATTTTGGATGATGTTTACACCAAATCTAGTCTAAACCCAGATTCCTTACCTCCTGCACCAGCTAAATCAGACATACTACCGAGTTCCTGATTCTCATAAGTTTCTATATAAAAGTTTCTATATAAAAGCCATGTTGCAGACCCCGAAACCATTTCCCAGGGTCCCAAAGGGGTTAAGGCCTCTACTGCTAAGAATCCACTACCTTCTGAAAGAGATTCCAGAGCATTAGAAAGATGGGGGAAGAAAGTGTATACGTCTGCCACTTTTGCCATGAGGGCCTTAAACTGCCAATTCCACATGCTAAGATACCAGCAGTACTTGATTACACAGTTAAAGCAGAAAATGATTCCTCAGACAGATCAACCTGATTTCAAAGAGATGCAGGATTTGCTGCATGCAGCAGAACAGGTGGGAAAGCATACCTTACAGTGTGGGTTTGATTCATTGGAAGCCTCATGTAGAGCAGCTGTCACAGGATCTGTAATACGTAGACATGCTTGGCTAAAAGAGCAAGCCTTACCAGAACATGTCAAAGCAAAGTTATTGGATGCTCCATTGCAGAAAGATGTGTTATTTGGTGTCAAAGCAGAGGAAGTTTTGAAGAAAATGGAAGAAAAGGCAAAATCTATGCAGACAGTTAAAGATTTTTTACAGGTACAACCTCCTCGTTTCAGCAGAAACTGGCCATCAAAAAACTGGTCCTTTCCTGCATCAGACAGACCCCAAAGGGGTAGGTACAGACGCCCAAGGGGCAGAGGCCAGCCACAAGGTTCTTTCAGGCCTAGACAATGGCATACAACAACTCAGAGGTGGAGACGAAAGATCTCAACCCTTCAGGAAACAAACACAATGACTTCTCTCTTCGCCTGCCAAGCAAAATTGCCCTGGCAGCACCTTTGGGAGGAAAACTGGCTCTTTTTCCACAAAATTGGTGCATCGTAACAAAGGACAAATGGGTTCTGGATATTATTACCCGAGGCTACAGATTTCATTTTCACACTTTACCACGGATGAGAGGCATGCCAAATCTGCCTCCAAACCAATGGGCAGAGACACAAACGCAAATTTCAGCTCTCATGGATATGAAAGCAATTCAAAAGGTACCTACAAAGGAGCAAGCTCAAGGTTTTTACTCAAGACTATTTCTAGTACCAAGAAAGGACAAAGCCTGCAGACCCATTTTAGACCTCTCAATTCTAAACACATACCTGGAGGTACCCAAATTCAAAATGCTCACAATACAGCAGCTTCTTCCCATGCTGGGAAAGGAGTCTTTGCTGGTAACGTTGGACCTCAGAGGCATACCTGTATGTCCCTATCAGACAAGATTGCAGAAGATACCTCAGATTTTTGACGGGTACAACGCATTATCAATTCTCTGCATTGCCCTTTGGCTTATCTACTGTGCCCAGAGTATTTACGAAATGCCTGGCATCAGTAATTGCATACTGCAGACAATGAGGAATACAAATTTATCCATATCTGGACGACTGCCTGATCCAAGCGGACAGCAAGGCCATTCTATTACAGCATCTGGCATTTGTAACAAAGCTGCTAAGTTGCCTAGGGTACACAGTAAACAAAAAAGAAGTCAAAGCTAATACCCTCACAAGACATAATATTCCTGGGTGCCAGCTTAAATACAACAGCCCAGATGGCTTATCTCATGCCAGACAAAAACAACTGACTCAATACTTCAAAAAGATGGCAACTTTTACCCAGCTCACTGCAAGGAAAATCCTGCAGGCATTGGGGTTCATGGCATCCTGCATTCAACTAATTCCATATGCAAAGCTGCATATGAGGAAATTACAATGGTACCTGAAAAGTGTATGGAATCAACACAGGCACAGCCTCGAAACAAGTATACCTCTCATTCCCTGCCTTCATAAAGAGTTCCTATGGTGGGCTCAAGCATGTCAAATAAACAAGGGTTTTCCTTTTGTCTTGCCTCCAGCAAACCAAACTAAGACAACAGATTCTTCAGACTACGCCTGGGGAGCACACATGGCAGGACAGTGCATACAGGGCAAATGGTCTGCAAAACAAATGCATCTACACATCAAGCAAAAGGAGATGCTAGCTGTGCAAAATGCACTGACAGCCTTCAAGGACCTCTTGCATCCAGGACAACTACTAATAAGGACAGACAACACCACAGTTATGTGGTACATAAACAAACCGGGAGGAACACATTCCTACCCTTTATGCAGACAGGCAATGACCTTGTGGAACACAGCATTGACTTACCAAGTACAACTGCAAGCACAATTCCTGCCAGGAAAGGAAAACATATTGGCAGACAAATTAAGCAGAAATTTGGCAGATCCTCACGAGTGGAGACTACACCCACAAGTATTTTCAATGATAACTCAAAGGTGGGGATGCCCAGACATAGATCTATTTGCCTCCCCCAACAATTGCCAACTACAGAAATTTTGCACAAGGACTTATCATTCCCTAGCCTGGAAAGTGGACGCCCTATCATTCAGTTGGACAGCATTGACAGTCTATGCTTTCCCACCACTACCTCTCTTGATCAAGGTATTACTGAAAGTCAGATCAGAGAGACCACAAATGATCCTCATTGCTCCGGACTGGCCACGTCAGCACTGGTACCCATTACTAAGGACCTTGACTCACAGCCCTCCATGGATCTTACCTCAATTCCCACTTCTGTTGACTCAGCAAAACTCTCATCCTTCACAGCCAGCTCAGGACTTTAAATTTAGATGCATGGAGAATACCTTGAATTATCAATCAACACTTCTCTCAAAGGACGTCCTGAATGTCATTTTGGAGGCCAGGAGGCCCAGCATCAGAAAAACTTACTCAGACAAATGGAAAAGATTTTGTGCATGGAACCAGGCTAAAGGCCAAAATCCTTGGATACCAAACATTCCTCAAATACTGCAATACTTAACTGAGATGCTACACAAAGGCCTTTCTTTCTCATCCATTAAGATCCATGCTTCAGCCATTTCAGCTCAATATAATATGGATCCTCCCATATTCTCACACCCTTTACTAAGGCAGTTTCTCAGAGGGGCTAAGAATATAAGACCCCCCCCCCCCCCAGAAAACCCACAATGCCAGCTTGGGACCTCAACTTCGTTTTAGAAAAATTAACACTGCCTCCTTTCGAACCAGCCTTTTCAGCAGAACTACAATACTTGTCATGGAAAACAGCTCTGTTGCTGGCTATCACCTCAGCACGCAGGGTCTCAGAACTACAGGCACTTATGGCAGTGGAACCTTTCATCATTTTCCATCAGGACAGTCTCTCTTCTGAACTAACCCTACCTTTATGCCAAAGGTAGTATCCAGTGTGGCTTTGAATCAGACCATTCATTTACCCACCTTTTATCCAAACCCCAGAATAAAGGAGAAAGACTCCTTCACTCTTTGGACATTCACAGACAGCTACGTTACTATTTGGATGAGACAAAGACCTTCAGAAAAACTGACCAACTCTTTGTATCCTATGCTGCAGGTTCACAAGGAAAGGTGATCTCAAAACAAACCATCTCCAAATGGATAGCATATTGTATCCACTTTTGCTACTGGCGCCATGGGAAAGCAGTGCCTGTTAATATTAGATCCCATTCTACCAAGGCTACAGCAACCTCAGCAGCCGTTCTCAGGGGGGTTCCAACCAAGGACATTCTGGAGGCAACTACTTGGAGTTCAGTGCACACCTTTACCAAGCACTACCACCTTCCATTATACTCAAACAGAGCTGGTTTTTCCACTGCAGTTCTGCAGGGCATCTTAGCTTTACCTAACCCAGTTGTACCAGCCACCCATCCTTAGCTTTGGGATTCAACCCAAGTGTGATGACTGCAGCAGTATAACACAATGAACATAGTACAGTTTTGTACCTACCATAAATGTAGATGCTAGAGTGTATATACTGCTGCAGTCCAGGTTACCCTCCCACCATCCCCTCTACATACCAGGGTGTTAGTTATAACTCCATGTACATCAATCTATTGGATGCATGTCTATATGGTGTATTTGCTAACAGCTAGTACTATTGTTTATCTACTAAGGTATTTTTGCATAGTTATTTGTATTGCCTTCCTAGTTGGGGGCACCTGACATCTGGGGCAGGAAAAACTGAAGAAAATGGCGTCAGCTGCCTCTTTTAATCCCCCTGTCACACTGACGTCAAGGAAGAAGCGACGACAACAGACGCCGGACCAAGACTTTGGGATTCTGCTGACTGCGGGACCGCCTGACGGCAGGATAACCCAAGTGTGATGACTGCAGCAGTATATACACTCTAACATCTACATTTATGGTAGGTACAAAACTGTACTTTCTCTGACATCCTCCCCGAAGTACCATGGCTCCTCTCTCCCAACTGGATTGAACTTTTATGCTGTAGAATCAACACTTCCTCCTTTTGAACTGAGATAAAATCAATTTGAAGTTTTTATTTTGGGGAGACTGTGTGTTGCAATATTTGTGTTTATCCTTCTTACTTGATTTTTTACAAGATAAGCATGATGTTCATCATGTTTCACTGTTGCAGTCATTACTCTTGGGTTATCCTGCTGGCAGGCTACCCGCAGTCGGCCAGAATTCCAAAGTCTGGGTCTGGTGTCTGTTGCTGTCGCCTCTTCCCTGACGTCAGTGTGCCAGGGGTATAAAAGATGCAGCCGATGCCATTTTCTTCAGTCTTTCTTGCTGCGTGGTGCCTGAAGCAAAAGCAGTTCGCAAGTGCCGGTCGGCCGACTGCTGAGATTTTCACATAGGAATTTCAGATCCAAAGTCTTCATTAAAGCTAAGTACCCCGTTGGGGAAACTCTTTTCTTGCTCCAGACCGATGTCAGAAAAAGTTAACAATTGTATTTCTTGTGGGAAGCAAATACCTCAAGGATTATCATTCTTACTGTATTCCTTGCCTAGGCCCTGATCGTAACATTGCTAGCTGTCGGTTTTGTGCTAGATTCAACAAACGCACTATTAAGCGTCGGTTTGATTTTGCTTATTACTTTGGCCGAAAATTCAGTTACATAATGCCGTCGGAACAGCCGACGACCGGTGTTTCTAAAAAAACACAAGGAAAAAGAGAAGGACAGGCATCCGAGATCCAAAACCGACAACAAGGCTTTAGCTAAGCCAGTCGCCGGTTCTCAGTGAGGTGCTTTCGCAGCCCCTGACACCCGCTACCTCAGTGCCACACGCCACTGACGATTCCCACGTGGAACCAGCTAGGCCTCTGTGGATACTCAAGGTATTGGACACTCGGAAATCATTCCCTCAGATGGGTCCAGAGCCGCTGAGCAGGCATCGGCTTCTGAGAGTGTTTTCAGACCTACACAGCTATATGTAAAGCCTACTTCAGCTTCAAAAATAAAGACTACAGCAGCTTTAAAGCCAAAGAAACAAGTACAGCATTCTCCAAGACAGATTTCCATGCCTAAAAAACAGATGCTCAAAATGGCCGAAGACCTTATTACTTTGATCAGGGGTTCCCATCCCCCTCCTGACAAGAGGCCTAGGCAAGAGACAGACTATGACTCTTCAGATCAGGTTTCCATTTCCTCTGACTCCTCTTCTGTACAGGAATATTGTCTTCCTCCCTATGAGGATTCTGATGCTGAAGAATCCATTCCTTCAGCCTCTCCTCCTGAGGATTATTCTTTTGGGGAAACCCTGCATACCATGAGGGAGCATTTCCATTGGGAGAGTCAAGATTACTCAGAATCAAAGAAGAGCCTTAGAGATTTTCTTTTACTTCCTCAGCACAGGCCTCTTGCTATTCCCCCTGTGCTAAACATTGTAGATGATGTGTTAGTCCGGCCTTTCTCCAGACTCTTTACCTCCAGCTCCTGTTAAACCAGACAGATACTACAGGGTTCCAGATTCACATAAATTTCTTTATAAAAACCCTGCTGTTGAACCATAAACTATTTCTCAGGGTCCCAAGGGGGTTAAGGCCGCTACTGCAAAAAAACCCTGTCCCTTCTGACAGTGATTCAAGGGCACTAGACAGATGGGGGGGGGGGAGGTGTACACTTCTGCTGCTTTGGCTGTGAGGGCTTTAAATTGTCAATTTCATATGATTAAATATCAGCAATACTTAATGTCAATGTTAAAACAGAAAATGTTGACTAAGTCTGATTGTACAGAAAATAAGGAAATACAGGATTTATTGTATGCAAATGAACAAGTGGGAAAGCATACATTGCAATGTGGTTTTGATTCTCTGGAGGCCTCCTGCAGGGCCGCAGTTACGGGTTCTGTCATTAGGAGGCATGCTTGGTTAAAGGAACAAAATCTGCCTGATCATGTTAAAGCAAAATTATTAGATCCTCCATTACAGCATGATGCTTTATTTGGTGTTAAAGCAGAAGAGGTTTTGAAGAAAATGGAGGACAAAGCAAAATCTATGCAAACAGTAAAGGATTTCTTACAGGTTCAGCCACCAAAATTTAGCAGGAACTGGCCTACAAAGAATTGGTCCTTTCCAGTGTCGGACAGGCCACAAAGAGGCAGATATAGACGTCCCAGAGGCAGATCCCAGCCCCAGGGCTCATACAGGCCTAAACAGTGGGGCTCTTCAACCTCCAAAAGTGGAGAAGACAAAGCACAGCCATACAGGAAACGGTCCCAATGACTTGCCTCTGCCAGCACCAAGCACTTATATTCTTGCAGCCCCCTAAGGGGGAAAACTAGCTCTTGATCACCCAGGACAAATAGGTATTGAATAATAGTGTCCCAGGGCTACAGGTTCCATTTTCACACCCTGCCATAGACAAAAGGTATGCCAAACCTGGCACACAATCAATGGGCAGAGGCACAAAAACAAGTTTCGTCCCTTATGCAAATGAGGAGCATTCAGCAAGTACCACAACAAGAGCAGGGACAAGGATTTTACTCAAGACTTTTATTGGTTCCCAGAAAAAGGACAAAGCCTGGAGACCAATACTGGACCTCGCTTTTCTAAACACATTTCTGGATGTTCCAAAATTCAAAATGTTAACTCTGCAGCAGCTTCTGCCCATGTTGGGCAAGAAGGCTTGGCTTGTAACATTGGACCTAAAAGAGGCATACCTGCATATACCAATCAGACAATCTTGCAGAAGATACCTCAGATTCATAGCTGGCTCAATGCACTACCAATTCTCTGCACTGCCCTTTGGCTTATCTACTGCGCCCAGGGTCTTCACAAAATGCCTGGCACCAGTAATTGCATTTTGCAGACAAAGAGGAATTCAAATTTATCCTTACTTGGATGACTGCCTTATACAAGCAGAGAACAAAGACACTCTACTACAGCATCTGGCGTTCGTAAAAGGATTATTAATTTGCATAGGGTACACAGTAAATGAAAAGAAATCAAAACTAGTACCATCTCAAGAGATACTATTCCTGGGTGCAAGCTTAAATGCAACTGCCCAGATGGCTTATCTCACGCCAGACAAACAAAGGCAACTAACTTCTTACTTCAAAATGTTGGCAACAAAGACCCAGTTATCTGCAAGAAAAATTCTGCAGGCTTTGGGCTTCATGGCATCCTGCATTCTACTAATTCCATATGCTAGACTGCATATGAGGAAACTTCAATGGTACCTAGAAAGTGTCTGGACTCAATATTGTCAAAGCCTGGAAGCATTAATTACCCTCATTCCTTCCCTGCAACAGGAGTTTCGATGGTGGGCACATGCCTGTCACCTCAACAAGGGACAGCCATTCACTCTACCCACAGCCAGGCAGTCAATAACAGTAGATGCATCAGATTATGCCTGAGGAGCACACATGGCAGGAAAATGTATTCATGGCACATGGTCCACCAGCCAAATGCATCTACATATCAATCAAAAAGAGATGCTAGCTGTTCAGAATGCCCTGACAGCTTTCATGGATCTTCTCCATCCAGGACAACTACTGATAAAGACGGACAATACTACAGTCATGTGGTACATAAACAAGCAGGGAGGCACACATTCCTACCCCCTCTGCAGATGAGCCATGACTTAGTGGGACACAGCATTGACTTATCAAGTACACCTGCAAGCACAACTCGTGCCAGGAAAGAACAATACTCTGGCAGACGAACTAAGAAGAAACCTTACAGATCCCCACGAGTGGAAACTGGATCCACAAGTCTTCAGCATGACAACAAAGGAATGGGGATGCCCAGACATAGATCTATTTGCCTCACCTCACAACTGCCAACTACAGAAATTCTGCACAAGGAATTGTCACAAGCAAGCATGGAAAGTGGATGCTCTGTCATTCAGCTGGAAAAGTCTAACAGTATATGCCTTTCCTCCTCTGCCTCTCCTCCCAAAGGTACTCCTAAAGGTCAGACAAGAGAGGCCAAGAATGATTCTGATTGCCCCAGACTGGCCACGGTAGCACTGGTACCCAATCCTAAAAAGCTTGTCTCAAGGCCCAGCCTGGACATTGCCTCTAATTCCTCACTTACTGACCCAGCAAAACAATCAGATTCTGCACAGCCAACTCAGAACCCTAAATCTGGCATCATGGCGGATGATGTAACCTTTCAAAGCACACCTCTCTCTAAAGCAGTGATGGATGTTATTTTGGAGGCCAGGAGGCCCAGTACCAGAAAATCTTATGCAGAAAAATGGAAAAGGTTCTGTGCTTGGAACCAGGCACAAGGAATTGACACATCTGTACCAAATATTCCTCAGATTTTGCAATACCTAACTGAGATGCTGGACAAAGGCCTATCTTTTTCGTCAATTAAAATTCACGCCTCTGCCATTTCAGCTCATTACAACACAGAACCTCCTATTTTTTCCCATCCATTGCTAAGGCAGTACCTCAGAGGGGCCAAAAACATAAGACCTCCAAGGAGAGCTCCAATACCTGCATGGGACCTCAATTATGTCTTGGAAAAACTCACACTGCCGCCTTTTGAGCCAGCCAATACAGCTGATATAAAGATTTTATCTTGGAAAACAGCTCTGCTCCTAGCAATAACCTCTGCAAGACGAGTTTCAGAGTTGCAGGCACTCATGGCTGTGGAACCTTTCATCATTTTCCATCCAGACAGGGATTCTCTAAGGATGAACCTAACATTTATGCCTAAGGTACTGTCCAGTGTGGCCCTTAACCAAACAATTCATTTGCCTACCTTTTATCCAAACCCACAGAATAAGGGTGAGAGAGTTCTGCATTCCTTGGGCATACACAGAGAAACTACGCTTCTACTTGGACAGAACTAAAGCTTTCAGAAAATCTGAGCAACTTCTAGTGGCATATGCTGCAGGATCTCAAGGAAAGCCTATCTCAAAACAGATTTCAAAATGGTAGACCACTGCATTTATTTCTGCTACTCACAACATGGCAAATCAGTGCCCAAGGGCATTAGGCCTCATTCTACCAGGGCGGCAGCCACTTCAGCAGCCTTTCTCAGAGGAGTACCAACCAAAGACATTTCAGAGGCTGCAACTTGGAGTTCAGTGCACACTTTTTCAAAGCACTACCATTTACCTCTCTACTCTAAATCCAGAGCAGGCTTCGCCACTGCAGTTCTGCAGGGCCTTATAGCCTCTCCTAATCCTATTTAGGCCCAGCCACCCAACCTTAGCTTTGGGATTCAACCCAAGAGTAATGACTACAACAGTGAAACACGAATATAGTACAGTTGTGTACCTACCATAAATGTGGATGTTCGAGTGTATTCACTGTTGCAGTCCAGGTTACCCACCCACCATCCCCCTTTTCTTTGCAGGGACTTACCTATACTTCTCTATCTTATACAACCTATGTGGTGTATTTGCTTGTAGATGAAGGAAATGTTTATTTTACTGCATGCATAATTATTGGCATAATATTTTTAGCCTACCATTTTGGGGGCGCCTGACATCTGGGGCAAGAAAAACTGAAGAAAATGGCGTCGGCTGCATCTTATACCCCTGGCGCACTGACGTCAGGGAAGAGGCGACAGCAACCGACGCCGGACCCAGACTTTGGAATTCTGGCCGACTGCGGGTAGCCTGCCAGCAGGATAACCCAAGAGTAATGACTGCAACAGTGAATACATTCGAACATCTACATTTATGGTAGGTACACAACTGTACTTTCCTAAGAAGAAAGCCTTTCATGCCCAGTATAGCTACTGAAACTGACTTGGCGATCAAGTCTACACGATTTCATTTTAACAAAGGTGGATATTTTTTTTACTTTTCCTCAAATTTTACATGGAAATAACCAAGTCTCTTGGAAAAGATCTGTAGCTTTTTGTTTCATTTTCCTAAACGGAATTGGACTGTAAAATTTCTAAGATTGTGTTAAGCTCTCCATTCATTCTTGAGTTTGTACCACTAGGGTAGTGGCCTCTCTTCAGGGGAGACCTGAGGTGGTATTTATACTACTAGGTGAACTTTTCTTGCTCTCTTCAGTAGGTGCTGAGAAAGCTTCAACATCTGCCTAAGCTACCACCGACTCAAGCAGATGAGACCTCAGTTCAACATTTCAACTTAAGGATGCCTTACCCTTCCCACTTAACTGCGCACAAGAGTGCTCAGAAGGGCTGCCTTATCACTGGTACTCCACCCCCACCCAGTGTTCCACTTGGAAAAGTTTTAAATGCAGGGCTGTGTAAGCCTGGCAACTTTAGTTCTAGTTCTCTTTTATATCTCACTGGCCACCAATGTAGTGCCCCCCACCCCAGAAAAAAACTGTCATGGATGGGAGAGGGGGAAGAGTCCGGTGATAACAAGACAGTCTTGCTGAGCACCCTTGTGCAGTGAGGTAGGAAACAAGGAGTTCTTTCCCTTGTAGGTCCTAACACCTTTCACAGCAACATTGGCGTGCTGTGGAAACTTTTTAACAAAAGGACCTAGTAGCATTGGTGTCAGGAAAAGCAAAGCAGCAATAGAACTATACTTGTAGGCTATAATCCATGCAAAACCTTCCTTCAATAGTCCTAGACTAGGGTAAGACATCAGCAATTGCATACAGCTTTGGTGTGATTTCCTGTTCATGACAATGGACAGTTAACTGCCTTGACTGTTCATAGGGAGGATTCTGATAGTAGGTCTGTGTCTGATTTATAGTAATGAAGTAAAAGTTATGTTTTTTAAGATGCAGTAGAATGGAGCTCAGCTGGTTAAAGAACAATTTGTAGAGCTTTAGTAAGATGCTATTTTGCCCATTTGCCTTACATAAAATGAAAGACAAATGCAGCCGTTCTTTACAGTGAGGATAGGGCTTTATTTCTGAAAGATGTCAACTTGTTTGGAGCCAATAATGTGTTTTGTCTACCATTCATGCATATTTTTTCATAACAGCTGCTGAAATCTAGATGTGTAATACTGTTTTTTCAGTTTGTCTTGACTGTTAAGCTATGTAGTTTGCTAAGACGAGTACATTTTCAGATGTTGAAGACTTGTAGTTACATTCTGACTTTACATACCACGGCTTCTTTCTTTAAGTATTAGAAGAGCTTATAAATGCAGACATTATTCTGTCACACGCGCACTCAGGAGGACATACTTGCAGCCTACAGGAACATTTTGAAGCAGTACTTGAATGTTTTACTCTGTTGGAAAACTGTTTGCACTGTTGTAATATTGGCTGTCCAGCACCAACCACAGTCACAGTAAAAACATTACAGCTGTGTTCAGCCTACATTGCAAATTGCTATATATGCCATCTTACATACTCATGCAAGTTTATTCTTTTTTTTCCCCAGATCCAGGGTTTCGGCTTAAATGGGACTAATGGAACAAATTTTGCTTATGCCAGTGACTGCACAGGGTTCTTCACACCTGGCATCTGGATGGGTCTTGTGACCACACTGCTGTTTGTTTTCATTCTGACTTATGGACTGCACATGATCATGAACCTCAAAACTATGGACCGCTTTGATGACCCCAAGGGCCCCACCATCTCTGTTCCTCAAACAGAATAGAAACAAAAAAATAAGGGGGTAAGAGGAAAGGCATGGTTTAGAAGAATGTTGCTGGGGAGGTGGAGCTCTAATGAGAGATGCCCAGTATGCAAAGCTAACTCCTTTTTTTCAGTCTGGGAATACTCTTGAAATATTAAATAGATGTTAGGAATCTAAACAGGAAATCTCATCCCCATTTTTTTGTCCCACTTTATACAGAAGCCTGTCATTCTCCCCAACTGTTAGTTTACAAACCCTAAAACTTTGTATACAGACACTTCTGTGTGCACAGGCACTGTACACTATAGCTTTATGCAAGATCAAAATGCAGTTTAGCTTGAGATGAGTACAAAAGAATACACTGGAAAATTAGACATTATTTTTCTGTGGTTATCTTTTTGTTAGAGTAGTATCACTTTTTCATAGTGGGATCATTGAATACTGTGTCTGTAAAATATTAGAGCAAGTAATGCATAGAGTGAGCAGTTGCTTGCAAAATGTCATTGGTGCTTCCTGAAGATGTGATAAATGGACAGGAATCCACATAACGTAGTGTCTCTGTAGTTATACACATAAATATGTAAACATGCGTGCCATGTTTGTGTGTTGTTACCTAGGAAGTTGAGACATTTGCAACAAGAAGCCAAACAGATTCTGGATAGTCCTTCAGGTTGTGTGAAGAAATGACATTTACCTGTGTGTGTTCCTTTAAGAACTTTACTGCAAGAAAACCTTAAGTAGAACAAAAAGGTTATGTCATCTGTGTGATGAATGTAGTCTACACTAATGCATTTTGCCACTACCTTAATTGTTTTCATTTTGAATTTATGGCCTAATATCTTAACCAGAGGCCTCTTTATCATCTTAAATGCTTACTTTCAAGTTCCGTTTACCAGTGCTTGTAAAGTGTAGGAATTGGATCTTGATTCCAAGAGCTCCATCATACCTGACGGGTAGCTGATGTGCTCTGTTTTCAATGTGTAAATATGTATCCCCAGCAGTACAGTTAGTTTTCATTGTAGGTTATAATTTTTATTCTAGATATCATCATTCCATGATTGCTGAAATTTTCTATATCTACTTGAAATTTTTTATGTAAATTTAACCTTGTTCACTGTAATAATGCAGACTGTTCAAGTGGAGGCTGTATGTTAAAATGTGGTATGCGTTTGTATTTTGCCTGCTTCTTTGACAGGTGCCACATAGAGGGCAGACTTCAGAATGTAGAAATTAATTGTAGAAAGTTCCTGGGACTGTAGTCCTAGAGTACAATTTGAACCTTTCATGATTTTTTTTTATTGTTGTATTGCTGTTGTGGCATCACCTCAATATTACAGCAGCATCTCCTGAGACGGTTTACTGTTGGTGTCTCTGTAACAGAGAGAAATCAAGTTTTACATACCATTTGTGCAAAGTAGAATCAGTGTATGTCAGGCAGTAGAGAATATGTTAGAGTGCTGTTTTAGCATTTGATGACCCTTGAGCAAGCTTTCTTGTATTCCTGCTGCTGTAGTGGGAACATCGGTGTGCTGTCCAACATAGTTGGTGTACTCTTATGTAGCTAACAGTCACTTCAAGTAGCATTTAATCAGTGCAGTGGTGCTTACCTTTTCCACTGGAAATGTCATTTGTTGACTCATGCTGTCTCTGTTATTTATTTTTGTTGTATTGTTTTAAAAAATTGTACATTTACCTTCAGACTGTTAGGGTGATGTAGGCCATGCTTCCCTAATTCATGGTATTGTGTGCGTGCGTGTGTGTCTGTGTGTGTGTTATGACTTTCCTACTTTTTTGTCTGCTCCTCTGAATCCCAGCTTCTGTAGTTGTGATTTAACAAAATAAAAAGTAGTCATACACTTGTCATCTGCCATAATGTATATCCCATTGGGTTTCTTAACTAATTCAAGATGTGGCTGGTACAAGTTTTCAGGTCTTATAAAATATTGCATCTTTGCTGTCTGTAGATGACAAAGTAACTCTTCACAGTTTCTACAAGTCTGTATTCTGCTCCTTCAGAAAAGACAAAGTTCTTAGGATTATCATTCTGATGTAAAATTAGAGATGATACTTAGTGCAGAAACTAATGCCGTCTTAGTGGTATGTTACAGGACTGTGAAGTGCTTGATCACGGATTAGTGTCCTAGCCAATCAGATTTCTTTGTGGTTTCTTGCATATTTACTTGCAAACCATTTTTTTGGGTGGGGTCCCTTATTTATAAAATTAAATAAATGAAATCAGTTTTTAACTTTGTGCTTCCAATCTGCTTTTTTACACTCTTGTTGCCTAGCTTAGTTTCAGAAGCATTTTGCTTCATTCAGTTTTCTTTCAACTTTTCAGGTAAAAGCTGATCTTTACTGACTGATTTCTAGCCCCTTTGTCATCGCTTACAATGTTTTGATGATGTCACAAAAGTGGCTTTGACTCCTTCACTCTTTGTATGGGGAGGAGGGTTTAAGCTTTGTCACCCATTGTGCACTGATGATGATTCATAGTAAACTTCAGATTTTGGCCGAGTAGAGTTGCATACCATTGTATGCACAATGGTGGAAATGTATTTCCTGTGTGTAGGACAGTTACTTGTCCTTGTTTGCAGGTCTGGGTTGTGTCACTGCATAGAGAATTGTGGAAGCAGAAGGCCATTACTTCATTTCACTCCTCCTTAGCTATACAGAGGGATCCTGCACCTTCAGTTTTTCAAATGCATAAAGGAAATAAAAAAAAAGCAGCCTTCATTTTTTTAAGCTAAGCACTTTTTTATAGATTTATTGGAACAGGACAAGTAGCATTGTGCCAGTCAACATTGACCGCATTCAAATCTGCAATTCAGCCAGTAGTATATTCTCAGTTTGGCCATCTTGGAATTATTTTGATGCAAAAAGTTACTACTTTAGTAGGTTAGTTGAAATGAGAGAATATTCATTTAGTTTATTAGATTCTCACCTTTTCATGCTATGCAAGAAAGTAATTTCCTTGTTTCTTTGAAAGAGTTTCTTTTTCTCTGTATTTTGGTAGGTTAACTAATTTGTGAAGTACCTTGCAGTCCTTGGTTCCCTTCCAGCGCCCCATCTGCCATTCCTTTTTATTATTGGGATGAGGTAGCAATTCACCACAACATCATTTTGTGCCAGAAATGTGCATTTTTGTACAGATGTAGCTGGGGGATTTCATTTAAAAGGGTATTAAACCCTAGATATTTTCTTTCCTGTAGCCACAAGAATATGTCCATCTGTAAGTTTTTAGGGGGGCAGTATCAGCACTGTGGAAGAGGTGCCAGTTGGTCTCTGCAAGTCAGTGACATGATCAGTTTTGTTACAAGGCATTAGTGCAATATCTCTAGTTATTTTAGTAGCAGTAGTCTGAATCACAGCTACTTAAATGATTTGATCGCAGTGTGTGTGTGAGATTACAAATGGTAGCAATGAGCAAGTATAATTCTGCAAGTTGTTTCAGTGGGAGATTTTTTTTGCCTCAATTCTGGATGAGGGGGCACCACCTGTGGGATCGCCATTGAATCTAGTTATCACACAGCTATAGATCTGAAGTGAGTTATGTCCTAGCTTTCTTTGCTAGCTAATGGCATTTTGCAGAATCACATGTAATCTGCTTTGAAATGTGCATGTTGTAGCTTCTGCATTTTACCATTATGGCTCCCCCCTCACATACAGTCAGAAAATGGTTGGGGGGGGGGTGCTGAAGAAAAAATGAAAATGCACATTTTTTTTCTAGAAACTCCTGAAAAAATCTGTTAGACTGCTGACTCTGCCCTCAGTGTTGCATTTTGGTCTCAAAGAATAATAATCAAGAGTTGTATAAAGTATTTAATTCGGCATTTGAAATCCTACAGGTTTAATTAACTTGATTATATGTATATAAAACAGAAGAGATTTTATGTGCTTGAAAGTCACCTGAGTATTTATTTGTGGAAATCCTATGTTTGACATTGTTCATCTGTTTACAAAGGAGTGTTAAAATGTCTGTAATGGTAGCATCAACTCTTTCCTGGTTATTCTTGCTTTGCCACCCTTCAGCTGGTACTGTTCCACTTCCTGCTGTTTCCTTTTTCTGTAACAAGACTTTGCATGACATGGTTTCAGTAGTTTACTGAATCTTAAGGAACCGTTTCATTGCCTCAGAAATAACTTTATAGCTATTACCCATGGGCTATTTGTTGTTGACATTGGTATTCCTTTTGCTTTTAGTGATTTGTGACCCTTTCCCAAAATCTTCAGTCAGTTCTCCTTCATGGCAGTCTTTGTATGAGGTTGTTAAATAAGTGAATGCATTGCTTACTCTCTACAATGATAGGTGATGGCCTGCCATGGCAATCCCGAAGGCATACTAATGGGGCAGGATGCATATATGTGCACTCAGCAAGCTGCCTGCTGTTTCACCTAGTACTGTAGTTAAAAAAGAGTGCAGTCATTAATTACTTGATCACTTCAAAAGCAGAAAGTCAAACCAAATAAACCTTTTGATTGGATTATTTTATCAAAGCTAAGAGCATGATTCAGTTTGATTGAAATTAATTCTGAGATAAACAACTGCTGATTTGGAGGAATTCTTGATTTTCTCTGTTTCCTATTTGGTAACCAGAAAGAGTTGTGCTATCCAGTATTTTTGTTCACTGTATCTTTGTATATTTTCACTGTGTTACCCTGTCTTGTTACAAGATGGAAACAATTAAAAAGATCAAACTACTGTTCATTTTTGTGTGCATTTGGTCAGAAATAATTTAGTTTATTGTATGACTAAACTCCAGGGGCTATTTTACAGCCTTTACTTCATTACAAAAGCATGAACAAAAAAGTACATGATAGATAAGTACAGTACAGCCCAGCCATTAACAGTCAGACTTTAAAAGTACATTAAAACACTTGTCTGATACAGCATTGTTTTTAATTACATGCAACAAGGACAGTGTACAGTAATACATTTCATACCAAATATTTCATTATCCAGCTAATGTAGAACATGGTTTTGTTTATTGTAGCATTTGTCAAATTTACATTACATGTTTTTTTATCTGTACTGACTTTATGCAATAAGGTAATTTAGTAGTGCAGTTAGGCAGTTTAACTCATTCTTCAGAAGTTTGTAGTAGAATAAATTGTAATTTAGCCATGTATCACCACCAGGATTAATAATAATGAAATGGAAATAAGCTGAATGTTCTTCTATAAGGAATGTGCCTGTGAAAGCTGAATGAGCTTAAATTTTGCATTAGCTCACTAGTACAGAATATTGGCCACTGCTTTGATCTACAGTGTTACCAGCTTAACACATTTCCATTAATTTTTTTACCTGCAGTACTTCATATCTAAATACATTAATTGATTGTGTTTTTTTTATGTAAAGTACATATTCCACATTTAGCTACTCATGATTTCTCCCATTTACTTAATTTGCTAGGACCTCCGAAGCTGAAATGCAAACAAACCCCAATCACAACCAAAGTGTCACATAGCTCACAACACCAGTGTGCCACCCAACAGCCCCTAAGACAGGACAACTTACCAAACACTTTAGTCATAGGTGACTCTATAGTCAGGCACACTAATGTCCTACTCACCAGGCTGAACAAGGAGAAAATTACAGCCAGCTGCATGTTGGGTGCCAAGATCAGCCACATAATGCATGCACTCAAGTCACTCCACAAGTACAAATATGAATCTGTCATTGTCAATGTTGAAGTGAATGACTTGAGATGTACCTCCCTGGACTACATGAAAAGAGACATGGAAGAGCTCTCGGATCATGTGGTCCAGGCAGTATGACCATATTCCTGAGTAGAATCTTGCCTTAACCCAGAATGATACCACAGTATAAGGTCAAAATGATTGACTTCAACAATTGGCTGCCATTCAAAGGGGATCCGGTATCTGTTTGCCTGGGACGACATGATCGACAGACCATGGTGCTTTGCCAGAGATGGTCTGCACCTGTCGCACCTGAGATTCAGGTTACTAGGTAAGGCTCTTTCCACCCCTATAGTGCCTTTTTTAGGCAAAGTTCAAAGGACAAAACTACCACCATAAGAGGTACTAGCATGCAAAATCTGAAGGTAATGCTACTCTATACTAGAAGTCTAAACCTCAAAATGCACTCTCTCGAGGCACTCCTAAAAATGGAGAACACCGATATCTGTGTAGTAACTGAGACCAGGTTCAGGGCTCCAGAGAGCACCCCTGCAATACCTGGCTACAACTCTTTCCACACTTTTCGGCCACCAAACTAAGACCGAAACACTAAAAGTGGAGGTGTGTCCATATTCACCAAGGATATTCACAACACCAGGCTAGTTGTCCAACACAGTGCGTCTGAAATTCTCCAGGTACAACTAACACTAGGTAAGACTGCAGTCCACATTGCAGCTTGCTACAGATCCCCCACCATGCCCCAAGATTCTCATTTCACCTTTCTAAACATACTGCAAAATATTAAGATACAACCAAACACCCTAATACTGGGTGATTTCAACTACCCTGCCATTAACTGGGAAAACTACTGATGTACCTACACTTTTGCCCAATGGTTCTTGGAATTCATAAATTGCAATGCCCTGGATCACCTAATCCTTAGTCCCACCAGGGGCTCCAATATCCTAGACCTGGTCATTACCAACATGGGAAATCGATGCTGCACACCTATGGTCACACCCTCGTTGGTCAGGTTTTGACCATAAGCTAATCACCCTTGACTCCACATCCACCTGCACCCCCCAGTAAGGAAACCTCTGTTAAAAAAAAAAAAAAAATTCTCCAAAGCCAACTTCATGCTACTCAAGTCAGAAGTGACAAACTTCATGACACCCATGCAGACGGGAACTGAAAGTTCGACTGCTGAATCCTGCGTTAAGACACTGTATGAGCACATCCACTCGTGCATGAATCGTGACATCACCAGTAGAACCAAGACGCTCTTCTCCAAAAAAAGGATGCCAATCTGGTGGTCCCTTGCCATAAACAAACTTTACAACAAAAGGAAGAAACTGTTGCAGAAAAGAAGAAAATCCCAGGATGCAAAAAACTCCATTACCAGCCTCCGTAAGAAGCTGAGATTCCTCATAAAATCCTCCAAAGCTAGTTACGAAAATAAAATTGCCAAAGATTCCAGAGATAACTGCAAGGCATTCTATATCTATGTTAAGAATCAAAATGGCAATGCTCAGATCTGCTCTGAGCTACAACAGAATGGCATTAAATATACTGATCCCAAGGATATTGCCAATATCCTGACAGATCAATTTAGTCAAACTTCACCCCCCTCTCACCCCCTAAAGAGCCCATCTCAAAAGATTGCCAAATTCCAGTAATAACGGCCACACAGGTAAAAAACGCACTCACCAAAGCTAAGAATACAGCATCCATGGGACCAGACGACATACATGAACTACAAAGTGAACGGCACCTCACCTAAGTGTCATGTTTAATCATAGCCTCACCTCAGGCTTCATGCCCACTGAGTGGCGCACAGCTATAGTTATCCCAGTCCACAAGATGGGATCCATCTTGGATCCCAGGAACTACTGCCCCATCAGTCTGACGAGCCTGATCTGCAAGGCCATGGGACGTATTATCATGGAACTTATAAACAAAGACATTGGCAACCTTCAAACACTGGACCCCATGCAGTTTGGGTTCGTGAAGGGCCAATCTTGTCTCCTGAACCTGATTGACTTCTTCAAATCAGTCTCTAGAGCCGTGGACAAGGGTAAGATGATCCACACAGTCTATCTGGACCTCGCCAAGGCCTTCGACACCATCCCCCACTCTGAAATCATAGATAAACTTACTAAGCTGGGCATTAATCCCTACGTTACTCAATGAGTTGCCAACTGGCTTACTTGACAGAACCCACACTGTAAAAGTAGCTGACTCCAAATCCAGCTCCAGACAAGTGGAGTACCTCAGGGTTCAGTGTTTGGCATCTACTTCTCTGAAGTACAGGCCAACACTAAGGGACTCTGAATAACGAAGTTCACAGATGACTGCAAGCTGGGAGCCATTATTGAGTCCCCAAATGATGTGGATATTCTGCAGAAGGGCCTTACAGAAACAGATGCTTGGTTCCAGAGCCATGGGCTCAAGATCAATGCCAAGAAATGTATAGTTATCCCCTTTGGGAAAAAGCATGTACCCGTGAATTATCACATAAGTGGCAGTACACTAAACACTGAAAGTGTGATAAGACACTTGGGGACACAGGTGGACAGTGGTCTCACCTTTGATAACCACATCGCCAGAGCAGTCAGGAAATCCTATGTGGCGCAACTCATCATTAAGGGCTTTTCATCCAGAAAAAAAGGAGGTCATTGTCCCACTGTACTCCTCTCTCATTAGACCCATTATAGAATACAACGCCCCGTTTGGTGTGTACCTCTCAAGACATCTAAAACAACTGGAAAGGCTGCAGAAATACCTCACTAAAAGAATCACAGGCCTAAAGCAGATGTCCTATGCTGACAGTCTAAAAAAGACTCGACCTATACTCTTGTTACATATCGTCTACTCAGGGGCGATCTCTGCTTAACATATAAGGCCATGTCAAACCCAGAGCTGTTAGACATGCTACACTTAAAGAAATCCCAATCCCTCAGAGACATGCTCTAGGTATCTAAACCTTGTCATCACAATGAACAAAACATGCTGGAGGGATAGGTTCCTGACCCAGAGACTCCCCAGACTCTGAAATAGACTGCCCATACATGTCAAGAAGAGTGCCTCCTTGGCTGTCTTCAAAAGGAACCTAGATGATTGGATGGGAGATAGGAAATTTACCCCGGGGATCACGTCAGTCGCCCTGCTAGACGGGTCCAGGGAAGTAAATACTGTGTGAAGAAATAGCCAGGAATGTGTTATGGCTAGGCTTGTATAGGCCTTAGGGCCGATAGCCTAGTTACCTACCTATGAACCTTTGGAAGCCAGAATGTTTGCCAGTGCTAACCTGCATTTATATGCACAGCTTACCTACCTTTTAATGTATGCTTCTCAGAAAAGAGATCAAAAGGACTACAAAGATTGTAGACATCATATCAGAATATTTTAATACATATGACAATATGCAAATGCCCTTTATGTATTTATGAGGTGAATCTTTCACACGATTAACTTTTGAAATTTTTTTTGCAATTTGTAAGGCTCATGTTGAGGTCCATCTTGTGAGCATTTTACAGTATTTTGCTATACTTCAAAACTGAAGTAGGAGGCATGTGAACTGTTGTAAGCATAATATGCTTTGGTTAAAAAGTGGAGCAAATCATTTTAATAAATTATTAATTAGAAGTTATTGATCTGTTTATAATGACAGAAGCAGTTCGTTTCACTTCCTACGTGAAATTGGCAGTACTGCACACTTCTAAAAGATGAAACGCAAGTGTAAACCAATGTTGTACTCGCTAGAAAAACTTTTTTCTTTTGTTCTATTATGTACTTCAAGATTAATACAACTGTACAGTTGAGTGAAATGAGCACAAGCTTCGCTGTCATGACTGAACCACGTCAGCTGTGGGTAAATCCCAGCATTACCCACACACCCCACTTTGGGTTTTTGCTATAGAGACCTATTCACAGTGTGTGATCTTCAACAAAAAGTGTCACTTTAACAGATTGTCAAAACATTTGGGTGTGTCCCCCTCAAAACTTTTTAATTATGTAGAGTTTCACAGAATGTCCAGATTTTCCCTCATATTTTTGGTCTGTACCTCAGAAAATTTGTGGTTTTCTGGCAATTCACTGAGGATTGAAGTATGTAAATAATGACACACATTTGAGTTTCAAACTTCATATCCTTCAGAAAATGCATGCTAACATAAGTCCTGTTATTCTAACAGCTTTCTAAGTTTGTAAGAGCAACATTTAAAATATGCCCCCTATTTTTGGGTTTTAGTTCAAGAAATCTGGACAAAGCCTAACATAATGGGGAGCAGAGTGGTTGAGAGGTATGGCATCTTTTCTAACCAGAACTTTTAACCAACATTGTCTTTCTCTATAAATATCAATGCTAGTTTTATGGCGGCATTCCAGGGAACCACAGATGGTTCATGGAGCACTTGTTTGTAACCAGCACTGCTAAGAGCATTTCTTGTTTTTCTTGCTGCTTTGAGCTTTACATTTAGCACCAGTAACAGGAAATCTAATGTTAATCTTCTTCCCATTCATCACTGATAGGTTATGTTCCCAGCCCTCGGAACTGTCTCAACCAAATACCAAGCTCGCGTACACCAAAAAACTGTCAAACTAAGTTGCTACCCACAATGCACTTCTCCCAATTTCCTCAGATCTCATTTGCTGCATAGCCATTTAGCCGTGTTTCATCAAGCTCTCCAGCTAAGTGAAATTTTTTTTATATTTTTTGAGTGTTGATTGGACTTTTGTCACTTTCATAGAACAGTATACCCTTTCTATTCTTATCTCTCCCCATATAGCCTAATCTTCTCACTTTAGCTCTACCCGTTGGGTAATTCTTTACCATTGTTGGTAATGCCCTCTCCTACCATTGTGGTATCTCTTGATACCATCGCTGGTATCTTCCTTTCTTTCTGCTTTGTGTGTCTGTGTTGGTTTTGGATGAATATGTGCGATAAAAAAGGGACATCAGGATTTAAACATTGCACCTCCTGCAATGGTAAAACTCCTCGACAGTGATAGTCATGATGACTATGCTTATTGTGTGGAGGTTTTGCATTGATCTGTGGAACCTCCCTGTCAGATATGTCAGAGTTTTAGTCTGCAGACGCCGAATGAACGAAAACATAAGTTGATCTTAAAAGGCCTTCTACCAACTCCTTTCTCAGAGGCTATTTCTGTGTCGGGGGCTTCAACCCCTCCAGTTAAACACAAAAAATGGCCACATTCTGATCCCTCCTCACCTTCTGGTGACAGAGGTAAGACTTCTAAGTATAAGGCCCACAAGACTTCATCAGAGCACAGAGCCCCATCTTCGGCTCCGACCACTATGAGTTTGACTTCTGCTCTGACTTTTGTTGGGATGCTTTCTAACGTTCCAGTGACTAGTGCCTCGGTGCTGAAGCTACCTCTGGCACTGACTGTCTCGACTATGGCACCGTCCTTAATTGCTCCAGCTCCACCTTAGGTGCCGACTTCTCAGGAACCGATACCTGTGATTTAAGAGTGCATCGTCGGCGCTGACAGTATCCTTGCCCTTGATACCTGTCTCCAAACTAGAGACCATGGTGCCATTTTCTTAGACACCACGGACCCGATGCACTCCTTCTCTAGCCTCATGTTTGTAGGACTTGCTTATAGCCTTTTCTTGGACTGGCCAGATTCTCCTTCAGGAGTATCCACTAGGTCCACCACGATCCTATCTGAACACAGTGTGGTGTGCTTGTTGGATCAGCTGTTGACACCCAGAGGGATTCCGTATGGACCTAAGACTCATCCACATTTGGGACTGGGTGCTGTCCTTCCCAGTACTCCCACGTATTCTCCTCCTTCGGACCTCCCGGTACTGAAGCTGTCTGTTCCAACTGTGGTGGAACCCCCCCCTCCTCGGCACCGACAGTGCCTGTCACTGAGGTCCCGAGGTCTACTCTTTGGTTTTCGGTTCCGTCGGAACCATCCCTTCCTCCATCTCATGGCTGGAGGGCGGATTCATCGGTTCAGGGCATGGTATTGAGTGCCTTATTGGTACTGTCCTCAGCTCCAGGAATTTCACTGGCTGGAGGCTCCATCTCTGGGAGCGGGCCCGATGTTGCAGGGTGTGATCCCGGTTCCGAGGCTGTCTTGCTCTGTTCCGGGCTCCCACTCTTCTTCTGGCAGGCCTGCTTTCCAGATGATGAAGAGTGCTTGCCTCTGGAGGCACTCCACCGACGTTGGAACTCCCTTCTGCTCCCTCTGAGCTACAGCTACCATGGGCCACCTCCCCGGGACACCGGAGGGAAAAGCCTCAGGATATCCCTGTCCGGAAATCCCCTTCCTTCGAGTCTTTCTTAGAAACTCCCACTGAGGAACCTCCTCGGAAGAAGTCGTGCAAGAGGAAGCACTGAAGAGTCGCTGGCTGAGGAAACAGATTGCAATGATGGGGAGGGGTCCCCACGGTCACCCCCAGATGATATCCCATTTGGAGAAAAACAGAGGGGATGGCTGGAAGCCCTCTAACCTCTCCTCGGATGAATCCGTGTTCCTGCAGGCTTTTTACTCCCGGCCTTTTACCTCTTGCATGACCCCACCTTCTGACGAGCTGGTACAACTGATCGTGCAGCATGCCTGGCGGAATCCTGACTCCATAGAGGCCATCCTAAGGAGATCCGATAAGTACCCCCCCACACACACTGGTCTAAGGGGTTGCCAGTTGAAGCGATGGTTGTGGTGGCGGCCACTAAAAAGGACCTAGCGGAAGAGAGTCCTACTATTCACCCACCCAGCAGAGAGTCTCTGGCGGTGGACGGACTGGGGAAGCGAGTTTTTGCTTGCGACCTTTGCTGTTAGGTCCCTGAATAACCTGGCACAGTTCACGAGGCTGCAGAGAAATCTAATCACTGAGCTTTCTGGAACTCTCGCGGGTAAAATTTCTGACTAGGCACGAGACAAGGTTGCCTCTCAACTTGCCACCCTTGAGTCCATATCCGGCTCGTCCATGAGGTTGCTGTCTCACGCAACCGAAGGGTTGTCTAGAGTTGCAGGTGCAGGCATTGTTATGAGGCATCATGCCTGGATGCGCATATGTGACCTTGCAGACTCCTTCAAGTCCTCCTTTTTAAACGCCCCTATTGAGCCATCAGCCTTGTTTGGCTCCAAAGTGAAAGACACTCTGGCCAGGTGTGAACCAGATGGAAAGACCCTGTCTGCCTATGGCCTGCGTTATTCCAAATCTTTGTTCCTATTCCAGGAACCAGAAGAGTGGGAAAATCTGGCATAAAAAATTGCAGGGTCCTTTTTGAAATGCACATGGCGAGGATTCCCCCAGAGGCAGAAGGGGTAACAATGGTGGAAGACACCCATTCAGGGGCAGAGGGGGTCCACAGAATCAAGACGCCAGAGATTCCTTTTCTGGGCAGTCTTATCAGCTCTCCTGAAGCGTTGCCTGATTGCTTTCCTCTGGAAGCAGTCGGGGGTCATTTTTCTCTGCACCAAGCTGCCTGGCACTCTATTACAAATAATTGATGGGTGCAGAGCATAATCTCCAGAGGCTACTACATCCCTCTATCCTCCTCTCCCAAACCTCCCCGATGTTCCACCCCACCAAAGGGAAGAAGCAGCTTCAGAAATATTGAAGCTATGTCAAAAAAGAGTCATCCAACCAGTCCCTCCAGACCAATGTGGATCCGGGTTTTACTCTAGATTCATTTTAGTGACAAAAAAGACCAGGGACTGGAGACCCATCTTGGATCTCAGCCACTTAAAAATCAGTTGTTCAAACCAAATTCTGCATGGTTACTATTCAATCCATTCTCCCCTTTCTGAGGGAGGATGCTTTGATGTGCTCGATAGACCTCCAGGAGGCGTATTACCACATCAAAATGGACAAGTGCTCCAGGAGACTTATTCGCTTCCAGCTAGGAGCCAATCACCATCAGTTTCATGCCTTGCCATTCGGTCTCTCGATGGCCCCCAGTGTGTTCATGAAATGCTTAGCAGTGGTAACAGCTAATCTGAGATTTTGAGGATTCCAGGTGTTTCCATATTTGGATGATTGGCTCCTCTCCGCCCCAACAAAGTGTCTCCTGACAATGGCTCTCCATTTCTCTAGTGGAGTCCCTAGGCATAACTGTACACTGGGAAAAATCCAACCTAGACCCCACTCAACTGGAATTTATAGGCGCAGTACTCGACACTCATTCTTGTCCAGTATCTCTTCCGACCCATAGACTCCAGAGACTAAGATCACAAGTGTGTGTGATACTCTGTCAAATGACAGTGTCAGCATGGGAAGTCCCTCAGGCGCTGGGGTCTCTGGCTGCAGCCATCCCTATAGTTCCCCTTGCGAAGTTACACATGAGGGTCTTACAGTGGCTCCTCCTGACAGTGGTCTGCAAACATTCATCCTCTAGACTCTCAGATTCTCATAACCAATTTGTGCAGGCAGGATCTTCTTTGGTGGATGAGGCCAGAAGCGGAATTGTGGTGTCATCCCTTTCAGTCCCCTCTGCCCTGCGCCACGGTGACCACGGATGCTTCCCTGATTGGGTGGGGCGGCCATTTTCAGGGAAAGATGGTCCAAGGCACGTGGTCTAATTTAAAGGCCAATCTGCACATTAGTGTAATGGAGTTAAGAGCAGTGCTATTAGCGTTGCAAGCACTCCACCTGCTCCTCCCCTCTGGAACTATTGCAATTCAGTCAGACAATATGTCAGTAGTCTGGTACATCAACAAACAAGGAGGAACCAAGTCATATCCCCAGTGCAGAGAGGCCATGAGAATTTGGCAATGGGTGATAGCTTCCAACCATTTTCTGATAGCAACGCACATCCTGGGGTAGTCCAGTATGATTGCGGACAGGCTGAGCAAGTGCATTCTGCTCCCCCATGAGTGGTCTCTCAATCCCAAGATAGCAGTGGATATTTTCAGTCGATGGGGCCAGCCTTGCTGCAACCTTTTTGCTTCTCCCACAAACAACAAATGCAGCAGCTACTTTGCCGTACTTCCCCCGGAGAGGGAGTCACCGAGAGACACTCTGTCCAATGATTGGCCCACGGGTCTCCTGTACGCCTACCCTCCGATCCCCTTGATACCTCTATTTCTAAAGAAGGCAGCTCTGTTGAGATGCAAGGTGATCTTCATTGCTCCATTCTGGCCCCGTCAAGTATGGTTCCCTTTTCTCCAGCCTCACCTGATACAGCCTCCATGGATTCTGGATGCCTGTCAAGACCCAATTTCTCACCCCCAAGGGTTGCCACAACCAAACTTGTCCACTGTCAAGCTGACAGCTTGGCTTCTCCACTTCCATTAGTCGCCAGGCAAGAAGCCCTACCTTCTAATGTTCGTGATATTATTCTGGCCTCTCACAAACCATCCCCACAGGAAACTTTACAGAGATAAATTGTAAAAGATTTTCTTCCTGGTCTGTAGAACGAGGGTTGGACCCCTTTTCGGCCACTGCCTCTTCTATCCTTCAATATCTATTTGAACTTTTCGAGCATGGAGTGTCTACATCTACTGTACAAGTTAATTTAGCAGCAACTTCCAATGTTCACAACTGTTTACAAGGCACGCCAGTAATGTCCACTCGACTTTGTAAAACCTTTCTTAAAGGAATGTTTTTCAGTAGACCTCCACTCAAATGCCCGTTAGAAACATGGAATTTATCACTTGTACTGCAGGCCTTGTCCCAGCCCCCCTTTGAACCTGCTGCCAAATGCAATATCAAATTTATGTCTTGAAAATCTCTCTTTTTGGTGGCTGTCACTTCTGCCAGAAGGGTTTCAGAACTACAGTCTCTGTGTCAATAGACCTTATCTTATATTTCATAAAGAGTATCTCTACGCACTAATCCATCCTTCCTGCCCAAAGTGGTGTCTGAATTCTCTATGAACCAGTCAGTTGAACTCTGTGTTTTTCCCCAATTTTTCTAACAAAGGTGAATACTGTCTACATTCTTTCGATGTACATAGGCAATTATGTTTCTACCTGGACAGGACAAAATCTTTTCGTAAGTCTGACCAACTTTTTATTTCCTTCTTTGGTCCCAGAATGAGAAATGGCATTTCTAAAGTCACTTTATCTAAGCGAGTCAGCGATTGTATATCCTTCTCATATTCATGTGCTAATGAAACCAGACCTCACACTATCAAAGCTCATTCAACTAGGGCTGTAGCTTCCTTGGTAGCCTTCCATTCTAGAGCCTCAACGGATATCTGCGCAGCAGGCATTTGGGCTAAACCACACACCTTCATCAAGCATTACAAATTGGATATGATTTCTAGAGGAAGAGCTGCCTTTGGTTCTTTGGTGCTCAAGAATGTTCTGCCATAAGGGCCACCCAGGTATATCGGGTAGCTTGGGATTCTGTCCCATCAGTGACGAATGGGGAGAAGATTAACAACATTAGATAAAGAAGTTATGTCTTACAATAACATTCCATCTATGTTCTTCTTGTTCCATTCATCATATCCCTCCCTCCATAGGCTCCTGGCAGATCTTATGGGCCTGGTGGTGCCTCAGGGTTTTTCTTTGTATAGACATGGCCTCTGCTGCTATCGTCTTTGGCAAACTCGATCTGAGGTAATTGGGAGAAGGGCATTGTGGGTAGCAACTTAGCGCTAGAGTTTTTTGGTGTATGCGAGCTTGGTATTTGGCTGACACGGTTCCGAGGGCTCGGAACCGAACCCATCGGTGATTAATGGAAGAAGACCAATATAGATGGAACGTTATGGTAAGACATAACTTCTTTTTTTGCCTCTGTAATGACTCCTCCTCATTGACAGTTTATCTTTATTCATAAAGTTCCAGAAAGCATTGTGCTGCTGCCAGTTTGTATGTCAGAAGTAACTGTTTTATAACTTGATCTTTTTTTATGTTTGTTTTAGATACAAAGGGAATAAAGGACTGTTTTTTCTGGCATCTTCAAGTAACTGTAAACACAGCAGCAATGTTTTTATTGTGATTACGATTGGTGTTTGCCTGCTTGAATATCACAAATCACTGTTTTTTCCACATGCTAAAAGTGCTCCCTTGAGTACCACAAGCTATTGTGTTTTTTTCATATTTTGTTGTTTGTCATCCCTTTTATAAGCAGTGACTATCAATATTATGCATAGCTGGAGAGCAAGGATTAAGCATTGAAGATCGGCACTTATGAATCTTGAGAAGGAGCAACAGAAGACCTGAAAAATATATAAATCTACCTTTTGCATCTGTAATTTTGAGGAGAGTATTAATATCCATATAACTCTGCAAATGGGAAAATGAAGTTGCTTTTCAAAGGTAATACAATTTTCCTGAGTGACCAGTGCTGCAAGAAAAAAAAAATAGCCTTTTTGCAAACCTTTGTCGATACTTACACTGATACCCTCTTTGAGCATATCTGGTCTAAAGACTTCAATGGTAGGTGAGTTAAGCGCTTCTTGATCAAGCTAGCCCTACCAGAACTGGATCCAGTTTAGCCCATTTTATAGATGCTGTCATTTGTAAAGGGGCATTTCCATATAGTGCAGGAAACCATAGGTTCATATGTTCTTACTAAATTACTGCTAACGAGACCATAGAACATAGCCTAGTACCATCCTATGAACCTATCGCCCCTAGGGCCTATACACGCCTAGCCATAACAATTCTCTGGATATTTCTTCCCACAATATTTACTTCCCTGGACCCCTGTCTAGCAGGGTGAACTGACGTGATCTAAGCGGTGAATTTCCTATCTCCCATCCAATCGTCAAGGTTCCTTTTGAAGAGGGCCAAGGAGGCACTCTGCTTGACATGTATGGGCAGTCTGTTCCAGAGTATGGGGAGTCTCTGGGTCAGGAACCTATCCCTTCAGCATGTTTTGTTCATTGTGATGACAAGGTTTAGATCCCTGGAGCGTTTGGCTCTGAGGGATTGGGATTTCTTTCAGTGGAGCATGTCCAACAGCTCAGGGTTTGACATGGCCATATATGTTAAACAGAGATCGCCTCTGAGTAAGACGATATACCACAGAATATAGCTGGAGTTTTTTTAGATGGTCAACATAGGGCATCTGCTTTAGGCCTGTGATTCTTTTAGTGAGGTATTTCTGCGGCCTTTCCAGCTGTTGCAGATGTCTTGTGAGGTACATACCAAATGGGGCATTGTACTCTCTAATGGGTCTAATGAGGGATGAGTACAGTGGGACAATGATGTCCTTCATGGATGCATCTGCAGTCATAACAAATGGGTTGTCCTGTCGTCAGGCAGCCCTTCGGTCGGCCGGATTCCAAAGTCTGGGTCCGCTCTGATGTCGCACTTCACCCGACGTCATCTCTGCTGGTCTTCGGGTATAAAGGCATCAGCCGACGCCATTTTCCTCAGTCTTTCTTGCCGCAAGCAGAAGCTGTTCGCAAGTGCCGGTCGGTCAGATCCAGAGATTACTACTACCGAATACTACAAGACTTCTAAAAGCTAAGTACCCGTTGGGGACTCTTTCTTGCCTCAGCCGATGTCAGAAAAAGTCAATAACTGTTTAACTTGTGGGAAACAAATACCTCATAAAGATTTCCACTCTTACTGTCTGCCTTGCTTAGGCCCAGACCACGACGTAGCAGCCTGTTCGCCTGTGCTTCCTTCAACCGACGAGGCGCCGGTCAGAGTTTGCTGAACAGTTTACATTATGCCGCCGGATCCTCCGACTACCCAAATTGTTAAAAATAAAGAAAAGACCGACACTCGCGGTCCGCGGTTGGTTAAGCAAGCATGAGTGTCTCTGTTTCGCCAAACCGAGAAAAACGGTCAATCTTCAGCAATCCATGACTACTACTGAGGCTCCTGCTGCCTTAGTTGAATCGGCCTCAGAAATTTTGCCTACAACTGTGGTTCCTAGTGATTTATCAGACACCATCGCTTTGGATGTCTCTACCCCAGCACGTGGTGCTGCTAGGCCTCCTGCAGCCATGTCTATTAAGGCCTTTGCCAGGGCTAAAGCAGCCAAATCTGTTAAATCAGTACCTGTTAAGCCCCTCACACAGGCCCACTTCAAGTTCACAAATGCTTACTCTGGCAGAAGATTTAATATCCTTAATTAGGGGATCCCAATCTCACCCAGACAGGGCCTCTCAGCCCCCAGAAAAGAGACCTAGAGCAGAGCCCCCGAGCCAGTGTCCTCTGATGATTCTGGATGACTCAGACATTACAGACCAGCCAGAGGCTCCTTCTACTTATGAAGATTCCGATGCTGAAGAATCCATTCCAGCTGCCTCTCCACCAGAGGAATTTTCCTTTGGGGAAACCTTACATGCCATGAGAGAACAATTCCAATGGCAGGGACAAGATTTCTCAGATTCAAGAAAAGGCTTAGGACTTTTCTGCTCTTACCACAACATAGGCCCTTAGCTATACCTTCTGTACTGCCTGTTGTGGATGATGCATTTAATGATGTTTGCACTGCTCCTGATTCTTAAACCAGATAGATTTTACAGGGTGCCAGACACTCATCACCACCTATACAAGGCCCCACTTGCAGATCCCAAACTATATCCCAGGGGCCTAAGGCAGTAGCCTCGACCACAGCAAAAACCCTACTCCTTCTGAAAGTGAATCCAGGTCCTTAGAGAGATGGGCGAAAAAAGTTTACACCTCTGCTACTCTCTCAGCTAGAGCTTTAAACTGTCAGTTTCATATGATCCAATACCAAGAGTTTATGCTTGATCAGTTAACTAAAAAACTGTCCTCTGATGAATCCTTAGATAAGAAATATGTATTAGAAATGGTGAATAACATCCAACAGGTTAGTAACCATACCTTAAAATGTGGCTATGATGCACTGGAGGCTTCATTTAGATCAGCCATGACTGGCACAGTGATAAGAAGGCATGCATGGTTGAAAGAACAGGTCTTACCGGATCATGTTAAAGCAAAGCTGTTAGATGCTCCTATGGATAAGGCCAGTCTATTTGGTACACCTGCCCAGCAAGTAATGAAGAAAATGGAAGAAAAGGCAAAATCTGTACAAACAGTTAAAGATTTCTTACAGGTTCAGCCCCAAGGTTTAGCAGGAACTGGCCTGCCAAAATTGGTCCTTTCCAGACTCCACAAAATCCCAAAGGGCAGGAATAGACGCCTAGAGGCAGAAATCAATCCAGAGGAGGTGCCTACAGAGGACGACAGTGGCAAGGCAATAACCGAGGAACAGACACAATCACTGCCACTGCAACAGGACAATCACAGTGACTTGGCTCTGACACCCTACCAGGGAGCAAATAGCAGCACCTTTAGGCGGAAAGTTAGCCTTATTTTCAAAAATTGGCACTATATCACAAAAGACAAGTGGATTTTGCAAACCATAGACCAAGGCTACGGTTCCACTTCCACACCTTACCAGTAAAAAGAGGAATGCCAAACCTACCTCCAAATCAAAAAATAGAAGCTCTACAGCAGATAGCGAAATTAACAAGGATGAGAGCTGTGGAAAGAGTACCAATAACAGAACAGGGCAAAGGATTCTACTCCAGACTCTTCCTAGTACCAAGAAAAGAGAAAAGTTGGAGACCTATTCTCGACCTGTCCATCTTAAACACATACATCATTGTCCCAAAATTCAAAATGCTGACCCTACAGCAACTTCTTCCCATGCTGGGCAAGGAGTGTTGACTGGTAACTCTAGATCTCAAGGAGGCATACCTGCACGTCCCCATTCGACCAAATTGCAGAAGGTACCTCAGATTTCTTGCAGGATCAGAGCATTATCAATTCTCAGCATTGCCCTTTGGCTTATCTACTGCCCAGAGTATTCACAAAATGCCTGGCATCAGTAATCGCTCACTGCAGACTACAGGGAATCCAAATTTATCCATACCTGGACGACTGCCTGTTACAAGCGGACAACAAAAGCAAGCTGACAACAGATTTACAAAGGGTCATTTACTTGCTACAAGCCCTGGGATACACAGTCAATTTACAAAAGTCAAGGCTGATACCATCCCAAACAAGAACATTCTTGGGCGCGGAATTGGACACAGTAAAACAAATGGCATTCCTACCTGCAGAAAAACAAAAAGAACTCCCTTGTTACTTCTTGGCATTAACAAAGCAGAACAAACTAACATCAAGAAAAGTTCTGCAGGCCTTGGGCTTCATGGCATCATGCATAATCTTGGTCCCACATGCCAGACTGCATATGAGAAAGCTACAGTGGTACCTAAAGAATTTGTGGTCTCAGCACAGGCACAGCTTAGAAACAGAAATCCCACTAATCCCATGCCTAAAACAGGAGTTCCTATGGTGGGCTCAAGTATGCCAGTCAAACCCAGGCTTACCCTTCCACAACTTTCGAGCAAGCCAAACCATCACAACGGGCTTCAGACCTAGGATGGGACATGCTGGACAAATGCATACAAGGATTGTGGACTCAAGACCAGCTGCACCTGCACATAAACCAAAAGAAATGCTGGCAGTAAA